>NW_016690247.1:48326-129267 GCF_001604755.1 Lepidothrix coronata | reverse complement strand
TTATACAGTTCTAGTGATCCATAAGAGAGCCTCAAACTAGGAAAATAACCTAACAATACAAGCAGAATGAATATTTGATGGTTTGTAGTGAAACTGTCACATTTACGCTTGCAAAAATGAAGAACTTCAACAATTTCATAAAGTGTGAATTAACTGTAAGAAGCCAGTGGAACAACAGTCAATTTTATCTTTGTTAAGACAACTGCACAATTACCTTGTCCTTGGAAAATATTCCCCACTGCTTCCCAAGGAGAAAGGTGTCATGGGCTTTGTGCCCTTTCTGCTTTATGGATGCAACCTTAAATTTTTTCCAGTTTCTGTTTCCACAGTGATGTGTCACCCACAAAAACAAATCCAGAGTCTTCCAAACGGAGCAAAATCAGCAAAAGACAAAGTAGTAGAACTCAACATACCTGCTGATAGAAAAAATTTAGAGTGGGTTTGTCCTCAGTGAACTGGTTTAGAAATCCTTTTGGCAAATACCGAATTCTTAATTCATATCTGAAAAGCAAGAAGAAGAGAATTAGAACTGCTGAGCAACAAATGACAGTTAAGATTTACTCACATGTTAAAGATGCCTTCAAACTTTCTTAAAAGTAAGGATAAAATCAAAACAAATTTAGAATTTCTAAGTAGTGCAAAATTTCCTCCGACTAATCAAGAGAACTAACCTGGAATTTACCTGTACCTGACACTTCATACAGATGTTTACAAAGGACCTTTGTAACAGAAGCAAACAGAGCCCTGCTGCCTTCTCAGAGCTTCAGAGAGGACAGAAACATCAAGACTCGGAGCAGATAAAGCTCCAAATCCATGGGAAGGGAGGCCCCAATTAGGTGACAACAGCAGATGAGCTGCCAGAACCACTGACAAGACCTCTGGCAACAGCTTTTATCTCTGGTTATCACAAGCAGGTACTTAAAACACTGATCTGCTGCTCCAAGAGTGGCAAACACTGTCACTCCCCAGGGAGCCACATCCTACAGACAGAACAAGGAACAGGACTCTGCTCCTACTCTGAGTGATCTCTAATATTCACCTCTGAATTTTCCATAGGTTTTGAAGGGATTTCTCTGTATAAAAGGTTTCCTGCTCCCTTATTCATCGTCAGGACACACACAAAAGCCCAAGAAACCAGTTTTCAACCTGACAGCCACACTGTTCAAGTTAACAGTACACCACAAGTGAGGGAATTCACAATGAGCCTTGATCCATGACTACATAAATCTGTGTCCCTTCTCAAACTTAAACTTCTGCTTCCAACCCCTAAATTTAGTATTATTGCTTGTCCTGCGGTAACAGACCACAATGTTTGACACACTGCTTGCTTCCTCCTCTGACACATTCCTTCAATGAAATTCTGATAATAAATGTCTCCCTCCCTTTGGCTGTGCCAATACAGCATATCCTAAATAACACTCTTTACAGTCCTTCCCAAAATAAGTATATTTAACAATCTACTTATGATAAGGGCATGTATTACAACATTTCACTCTGTTGGCTTCAACAGGACAAGAACCTCTTTTCAGCAAGTGATTTGGCTGCCTGTTATCAAGATTTATATGGGGACTGGGTAAAAAGTTACTAGGAATAAGTGCTGCTTAGGATTCCACTGCAAGCAGAAGTTGCAATATTCTTATTTGCTATGAAATCCTTGAAAATAAATTGTCCTGTTAGAAATTGTTAAAATAAGGAAAATATTTGGAAACTGTAAACACATGCACACACTGTATACAAATTAGGGATACTTAGAGGGATGTTTTTTGTAGTATGGCAATTTATTTCATAATTACTTTGCACAGAAAACATGTTCTTAAATTAAAGAATCTTCAGGCTGTAGGATATACAGGGAAGGTTGAGAACACCTGAGAGAGAGTAGATTTAGAATACAACAAGGAAGAAATGTTTTGTGATGAGGGTGATGAGACACTGCACCAGGCTGTCCAGAGAAGCTGTGGCTGCCCCATCCCTGGAAGTGTTCAAGGCCAGGTTGGATGGGGCTTGGAGCAACCTGGGACAGTGGAAGGTGTCCCTACCCATGGCAGGGGGGCTGGAGGAGACAATCCTTAAAGGTCCTTCTCAATCCAAACCATTCTCTGATACAACACAGCCATGTATTAACAGAAACATTCCAAGTAAGAGTTAAGACAAACTTTCACAAATTAGTCTAACCTGTGAAGGCTCACAGAATCACCTTCTATTGCCCATCAGCCTGTATGTTCCATGACACAGTACACATATCTAATTATTCCCTAAAATTTTAGGTATCAGCCAAACTGTACCTCCAGGTATTTACGTGCCAGTGAGAGAAGGCAACATGAGCACATTGTCCACCTGCAGAAAAGTAAAACCTCCCTCATTGCCTGATTCTGCCTTATCCACTAAAATCTACTGCTGGACACCACTGCAGAGACTGACATGGAATAAAACAGGTCTGTGTAAAAGAATTACTTGCTTAGTTTTTTGAGGTGGTCCAGTGCATTTTAGAATCATAGAATCATTAAGATTGGAAAAGACCTTTAAGATCACTGAGTCCAACACTCAATGCAGCACCACCACCATGTTTCACCAATAAACCGTGTCCTCAACTGCCACATCAACATGTTTTTTGAACACTTCCAGGGATGGTGATTCCATCACTTCCCTGGGTAGCCTGTTACAATGCATGACTGCCCTTACAGCAAAGCAACTGTTCCCAATATCAAACCTTAACCTCCCCTGGAGCACAGGTCTGATGAGGAGCGGCTGAGGGAGCTGTGTGGGCTCAGCCTGGAGAAAAGGAGGCTCGGGGAGGACCTTACTGCTCTCAACAACTACCTGAGAGGAGGTTGTGGCCAGGTGGGGTTGGTCTCTCTTCTCCCAGGTAACAGGTGTTAGGACAAGAGAACACAGTCTCATGTTGCACCAGGAGCAGTTTAGACTGGATTGGATTTTACAAAATTGGATATTAGGAAAAATTTATTCATGGAAAAGGACTGGCAAACACTGGAACAGGCTGCTCAGGGAGGGATTTAAAAGACATGTAGATGTGGCACTTGAGGACACGGATTAGTGGTGGCCTAGGCAGCACTGCATTTAATGGTTGGACTTTATGATCTTAGAGGTCTCTTCCAACGCAAACAATTCTGTGATTCTAGGAAGCAGAACACCATTACTCTCTGGGATAAAGAGGAAAAGCAATCTCTCTCTCCTTTAGAGGGACTTGTCTTCTTACCCGAGCAGCTGTGAGAAGTGCTGCTTTTTGCAACAGGATCTCATGAGAAAATCAGGTTAAAGCAAACCAGCTTGGCTGGGACAGTCACCTCGGGTGACCTTCATTACCTATTTATACCCTAATCTCTGACGAGGCCTATGGGAATAAAGAAGCTGACTTCCAAAGGCCAGCTCAAGGATGGGCTTGATTTCAATACCCTCTAAATTTCCTGTCTTTGAAGTGCAGCCAAGTGATGAGGATGACAAGTCCCTTACAAACAAGGTCTACTTTTGGAGCAAGTATCTCAGCTGCTGACGACCACCCTCATGTTTGATAAATTATTACTTGAACATCACTATCCTACTTAACTGCTCTGCATCTATACTGGGGTACAGAAGCACTGTGACACACAGTGAGCCTCCACTCAGACCTCAGAAAGGTGGGAATCCATATGGTTCACAAGTAGTACAGTGAAGTGACCCTTCCACAGCACAGTGAACATCACTGAGCAGTTCTGGGGGCTTCCCTCTGAGTAACAAGCACTACTTGGGCAGCTGGTGGAGCCAAAAAAGAAAGGATGGTCCAACTCTTAATACTTTATGTCACTGAAAGAAATAATCCCACCAGTCCCAACCACGTAGGTTGCCTCCAGCAGGTTCTGATTCAGTTCACATCAACAAGAAAGGAACCAGAAAAGAGCAGATGGGAACAAAAAGGGGCGGACAAAGGAGAAGCCTTGTGTGAGTTTAATGAACTGGATCGGCTCACTGAAGGATTAGATAGGCATTAAAGCTCATAGGACTGGATAACTGGAAGCAAGAGAAGGGAGAAGACACACTGTGGAGAGGAGGGGGACAGAGCTGTTGATCAATTTAGCCCACTCGTGAAACTGTCCCGCAGGTGGTCTGGCCTTTGTGTCTGTGGTGCCAGGGCTTTTGTCTCACAGCTACCAAAACTTACAGCCCAGGACTGCTGAGCACTGGGGTGTCTTCTACCTGTTAGAGCCAAAGCAGGAATGTCACCTGGTCACGAGGACCTGCTTTACAAACCTTAACTACAGAACCAGGAGGTGTCTACCCTGTGGGGAACACACTGTGTTCTGAGACATACAACTTGTTTCTTGAACCTCTTGGCATTTCCTTTGTGGGGCAAAAAAGGCCAGCAAAAGGAACAATGCTCTGGCACACAGCAATTCTGGAGACACAAAGGAAACTACCTGTGACTGCTGTTTAAGGCTCAGTATTGCAAAAAATGATGAGGGTTGATGCTATCTATGATTTAAGAGTCCCTCATCCTGTTAATCCTGCTTCCCCCCAGCTGTAATCCTCATCTGTACCCAGAGGTAAAGACGAAGGTTAATGGAGGAAGGCTCTTTTACCTCTCCTCCCCTTGCCCTTGGCAAGATCCAATCATTAAAATAAAAGTAATATTACAAGTGAAGAGGAATTTCCTCAATAAAAATGTGAGTTTAACACATGCCTTACTGGTATAAACGCTAAGAGGAAACCTGAAGCAGACCAATCCATTCCAGTCTTTATTGCCTTAAAAAGCTCTGGGATTTTGTTTGTATTTTACTTGTCACCTGGGATCACCTCACATGCACAGGTATACAGGCCTTCAGACAAGCAAAAATTTAGGTAACAGCTACAGTTTATGCTACTGAAAGTTAAACCTAACAGCAGCAGGGTTACTGCAATTCAGTAATGAATAGAACCCTCAGACTGCATCTGGAAGACTACAGTTATTCTGAATCAATTACATGGAATTACACACAAGTTATACAATGCTTCTATAGTGCTAAATCTTGCACAGCTCAAAGAAATAAGTCAGTATTACCCAGTGTGACATAAACCACAGCAGACTCAAGAAGACTTATTTCCTGAACAAACTACTACAAACAAACAAGTAATTATAACTCTGATCATTTCTGGCAGCATGATTTAGGCCCATTTGGAATTCTGTGATATTGGACAAAATTATCTTCATAGCCAGAGAGTAAAATAAAATGGAAACAGGATATTTGGTTTGATACAGTTAACTAGCATGAAAATTCCTAGAGTAAACATACAGTGACGATGCAGACACAGGCAACAAAATGCTTCTTTTTGACCTTTAGTGCCCATCTTTCTTCTTTGTAAGAAAAAGTAAAGCACTAGGTCTTTGCTGATTTTTATTTAAAACAAATAAAAAATCCACCACAAGATAGCAAAGGTTTGAACTATCTCATGCTAAATACAAACCTTTTTATAGCATGAAGCAGGTTGAACCACTAAAATACAAAAGCAAATGTGAGGTGTGAACACTTCCAGGGATGGAGCCACACTTCCTCTAGGCAACCTGTGCCAGTGTCTCAAAACCCTCACAGGAAACAATTAGTTCCTAATATCTACACTAAACCAGGCCTCTGTCAGTTTGAAGCCATTCCCCCTTGTCCTGTCACTTCATGCCCTTGTCCTAAGTCCCTCTCCAGCTCTTTTGTAGCACCTTAAGCTACTGGAAGGTGCTCTAAGGTCTCCCCAGAGCTTTCTCTTCTCCAGGCAAGAAATACCCCATTTCTTCCCTGCATTAACTCATCTTCTGCAGGATCACCACCAGCACCAAACAGAAGCTGCATGTACAGGATATGGATTTTATTCTGCTGACTTTTGTGTATAGCCCACTCATAATCCATGTAACTTCTAGTACCTGGATTAGACCAGGAGAATTCCAAGTTCTAATTTCTGAACACTGTCAATATAAAACACTTTTAATTTAGATGATTAAAAAAAAAAGAAAAAAACAACCACATGTGACTCAATTTTAGTGGTTTATTAACACTATAGGAAGCTTTTCATTTAAGAACCATTCCAAGACTACTTCCCCTTTAGTAATCTAAATATTTCTACAAGTACTGTCATATGATCTTAGACACTCTGCTATGGTATTACAAATATGACAGCAGCGTTTTGATTATGCACAGCAAATCTCTCTGGGTTTAAAAGGTATGTCACGCTGCATGGATTCGATAACACATTAAATGACACTTTGGAAAGGTATTGAATAATTTACACCCTATCACAGCTCTTTCATGAGTATTTTATACAATTCCTTTCCACAAACTTCAAAACAATACCTAACTTTGCTTTTAAAACCAATTAAACGTGTTCTGCAATGTGTACGACGCGAGTTGTACTGCCTAATAAAAATGGAACTGACACTTGTACATTAGGTAACAAATTTCCACAGCATAAATTATTCACATCTTATCCACCACATGATACCACCACTATCCTGGAAAAGTTCAGGAGTCTTCTCCTTTCCAAGCTGTGATTTTACAGTATTATCAATGAAAAATTACTTGTGATCCACATCTCAGGAACAATAAAATGTACCATGCACAGAAGACAATGTGCAACATTTCTGAAACCCAGCTTTTAAACATTCTTAATTTCTTTGAATCTGTGGAATTTGTTAAAACTGAGACCCTAAAGAAAATTTATAAATAAAGATTGCCAACTGTGACATCTGCTAGACTAAAACTCCATTTGAGAGAAATTAAGCATAGACTATTCACAGTAATTTTCCAGAAGGTATGTGCAGCCTTTAAAATAACTTCTGCACAAACTGTGGTTATGAACATAAACCACAGAAACAGATGCATAACCTCCCTGCCATGAACTAGTAATCACTAGTTTTGGTGTTCCCAGGAGAGTTTAGTCACGTTTGACAGTATTTTGAACTCTGAGCTCCCCATCCTCTCTGGTAGACTATTATGTTTTTCTGCACAAATAAACTTCAGTTTTAAATATACTTTAGTCTTCTCTTGTCTTTCTACCAGGAAAGTGGACAGTGTTTCTCTCCTTCCTCTCCTGCCCACATCCTCTCCTGAATGTGAACCATCAGCTCGCCCTCCTAAAAAGCTGAAGAAACCCAGGTCACACCACTTCTTGGAAGCAACTAACCAGATCATGAAAGTATCTCAGCAAATGTTATGAAAAAAACCTCAAAATTCTGCAGTGACCTTTTCTATTGTTCACTGCTCCTGGTATAACTTGAGAAGATCAGTCAGAAGGAAGGCGGATGTCACTCACTGCTCTGGGCCTCAATATAAAGAAGTTTAACAACTGAAAAGTTTTTCCACAGTCAAGGGATAAATTGATTTTTGACTGCATTTTGCTCTTTTCAAATCACATTTCTCCTACTTATATCTATATACAAGTATTTATATATAAGTATTTATATATATATACACACACAAATACCACCAGTAGTTAACAATATCTTTTTGGCTTTATTTAAATAACAAGATTTATCCCACTAAAATTGCAGCAGTGTGCTTATACCATAAACAGGAATAGCTTTTCTGTCCTAAAACTTTTAAGGATGACAAAACTTGCAGATTTCAAGGCAAATGAACAGGAGATTTCTGTTCCTATTTTATGCTTCCTCTAAATCCCAGGTTTCTCTTCAGTTCTGTTCTCTTCGGTTTGCAGGAAACCCTTCATAAAAACAAAACCCCCTTAAAGCAAACAAAACACTGCTTACAGCTTTCAGTGAAAAGTTTGGTGGGTTTATTTCCCCCACCGTTCCACCATCCCACCACAATAGGATATTCCTTAATAAAAAAAAGTACAGAATATTTTGTAAAGACAAGGCAAAAAGAGTTACATGACTCGACTTTTGACATTGAACAGACTTATACTCTTACTTCCATTCTTCTGGAGGGTGGGCTAGTTCAAATTTCTCTCTCACATTGGACACCCCCATGTCCAGGTGTAGCCAGTGAACTTCCTCAGACTGCAGGTGACTGAGCCGTAACCCATAGCAGGCAACGTTTTTCACTTTGTGACTGTCCACAATCTTCTGAATTATGCCCTAAAACAGAGAAACACACACTCCTTACAAGCCGTGAAATGCAACGCATAGAGATTTTAAAAATTTAAAATATTACTGTGTAATACCCTACACAAAACACTAAGCAATAAATCAGGTAGCACCTTTATTAAGAATACTAAACATATTTAATTGTAAGCTGCTATTTCAGACAATATTTACAAATTCTGAAGTTTTACCAGCATGGCTTCATGAAACATCAGTAAATAAATTTCTGTGCATTTTATCAGAATAAGCCATATTTCCTCTATGTAAAACAGAATAACATGAAAGCCAAAATATAAAAAGCAGATTTGTGGATGAAAGCAGGATGTATTTGTTCAAAAAAAATCACCTTTTAAAAGTCAGTCTCCACCTAGAACTGGAAAATCACCCAAAGACTTTCATCCTCTTTAGTGCCCCAACAGTCAGGATTTGGGAGGTCACACCACAGCCCCTCGTTTCCTTCACACCCCCACTCATTTTCTCCTGAAATTCAGCACAGATCTCTTATAAAGCGATGCAAAAGACAATTATCTGGCAAGATCTTTAAACAAAACAAATGCCCTGAGGTAAATTTCAGAGTTTGAGGATCTCTCGCCCAAGAAAGGAACATTTCAAATAAAACCTCAACAGGTGCCGTTTCCCTTCCGTGTCAGACATTCAACAGGTCTAAAACGCAGTACCCAAAAATCAAACGTGTTAGTGGAGCAGGGATGAGCAGGTGCAGCATGTCCTGATCTTATCTCGATTAGGGAGCCAGCAGGAGATCCAAGGGCTGCCTCACAGCCCAGTGAAGGGAAGGCTCCTCTCCCTGCAAGGTGGCAGATCCCCTCTGGTACTGAGTTCAGGGCTCAGCAGGAGCACAGGGTATCACTGCTCCCAGACACTTCTGCCAGGAATTCACAGCCCTTGGCGTGTGAGGCTGTAATGGCCTGAAAATTTCCTGCTGAAAATGCTCATGTGTGAGTGTGCACACAGATACAGATACACACACACACATATAAGCCCACGATGATGCACAAGCTGCTGATTCTTGCTCAGAATTGCAGAAAACATCAACAGGTGAGTCAGTTGGAAGTTCTACAAGAGCCCAAGGTGGGATACTGGAGTGAGTTAGGCAAAAGCCTTTTTTATAGGATGACACTGTGGGTCTGGAGCACAAGCCTGGTGAGGAGCAGCTGAGGGAGCTGGGGGTGTTTAGCATGGAGAAAAGGAGGGTTGGGGGGGACCTTAATGCTCTCTAACTCCCTGAAAGGAGGCTGCAGCCACGTGGGGGGTTCGGTCTCTTCTCCCAGGTAAGTGGCCCCTTCTCCCAGAGGAAAGGGCCTGAAGTTGCACTGGAGGAGGTTTAGATTGGATATCAGAAAAAATATCTTCCCTGAAAGGGTTGTCAAGCATTGAAATAGGCCACCCAGGGAAGCAGTGGAGTCATTCCTTCAAGTGTTCAAAAAACACGTGGATATGGCACCTGAGGACACTGCTTAGTGCTGAACGTGGTGGTGACCGGGTTGATGGCTGGACCTGATGACCTCAGAGATCTTTTCCAACCTAAATGATTCTATCACTGCTTCTGAAAATTTGTTACTTTATATCCCAAAGAAGTTGTTTAAGACCCTGATTCTGCAAATTAAGCAAGCAAAAAAAGACAATTAAGGAAGCACTAAATCTGAATCGAGGGGGAAGATGACACATGTAGGAGTGGAATCATGCTGTTAGTGAGGTGATATCAAGCTGTTAAATCAGCTCACACATCTCAAACTGCAACCTTTAAATAATCTTCCAGAAGCAATGCAGTGAAATGTATAACAAAATTTTTTAAAGCCGACAACAGGCAAAGAGGCGACACCAGGCAAGCACACAGGGCACTTCCCAAGTGCTCTCCTAACCTCAGACTATTTTTATCCCAGTGGATTTCCCAAGCCAAGCATTGTTTGTCATTCATCAGCCTTCAGTGAAACTCTTCCAATTACTCATTCTGTCTCCTCTTAAAGCAGTTAACTTTTTGCAGCCTTCCCCAGCAATTCCAAAGGTCTATGATCAGGTCAGTGAACGGCTTTAAATCTGAATTAAATGTAAATTGGTTAAGTTTGTTTCTTGCCTGCATTTGAGGGTCTTTGTATCTAATACTACAAAGGATAACAGTTGCTTGTATCCCTGGAAACACACAACAACCACCAAGAGCTCTGAGAAGCCACAGAGACACATTTAACCTCTTCTTCACCCAAGGCACAATCTCTGCTTAGTTAGTAAAGCCTAACATTTTGGCAGACAAGCTCTCATCCAAGGGGAATGCTGCCAGCTTTTCAACATGCAAACAGAAGAGATTCATTCATTTCCATCTCTTCCTGCAGCCTGCACAGAGCACGTAATGTACAGCGTTTCTTTTTGGAAATCCATCCCTTCCCCTGTCTCTGACACTGTCAGCTGATAATGAAAACGGAGGCACATGTTCTTAAATGATATTATGTCTACTGTGATAAGAAACAGCCTTGGAAAGGAAAAAAATTAGGGCAAAATTATCTATGACCCTGAACCACTGAGGCTACTGATGCATAAGGCTCAGCTGAAACCATTGGTGTTTACTCAGGAAAGAATCAAGTCGGACATCTCAGACTCTCTCTAATCTTCAGGTTGGGATTTTATAAGGACTGAAGAAGCCGGATGTCCTAATTCCCACCAACAGTGAGGGAGATTTTTAAGCCTCTATGCTTTTTGTTTCATCAATCCATGCTAAACCTATCACAGAATCAAAATTATGGTAAACATTATGTAGGAAGGGTACACCATCCCTTCTGGCCAGGTAGTTGGTATCACCCCAAGAAAAGAATCAGTAAAAATTAGTACATACATCAAATCAAGAAAAAGTCAATGCAAACACTAAGGAGACAGCAGCATGGGTGCAAAGGAGGTCAAGTCCAAGTGTTTGAAAACATATTCTAAGAAGCCATGTATTCTCAGGAAAGAAGAAGTGATGCTTTATGTGAAACAAACACTTTCAGTGGCTCCTCTTTTGTTTAGGAAAGTCACAGAGATCACTCCAGATGCTATCAAACCACAGCCAGAAACAAAAACCAGAGAAATAAAGAAATCGGGTGATTAAGACACTAAAACTAAGACACTCCTTTGGTTTGCAGGGGAGGCCTCTCAAGTAAAACATCTATTTGGTTATTTAACTTTTTTTTAATAAACCAGAGAATTTGAATTTTAAAACATTTAGAGGCACACCTTCCATCAAAAGAACCCAGCAGCACAACACACACACAGGACAGCGAGTTCCCCTGCAGCACCACAGGGTTTGTTTTATCTGGCTGCTCTTTCCAAACAGTCCAAGATTAATCTCCAAGACTTGCACTGGCACTGCAGCCATCACCAGGTCAGTGCATTTAACCCTGAGCAGTACTAAACAACATGTTCAGTATCCTCAAGCCCTGGACATCCTCCACAGACCCAGTGGAGACGTCTGGAATGTCAAACAAAGCCACTGCCATCACTCCAGGATGGGTGACAACCTCTCTGCCTTCCACAGTGGCACTGTGAGGAGCCCTGCTAGCAGCAGCCTGATGTTCTCTGTGGCAGTGATCAGAATGCTTAATCACAAGTTTCCAGACAAACAATTTAACTGCTTAACCACTGCACAATAGTGTCTACAGCATCCTGCTGAGACACGTCACCACAGTGCTTGAACTGGAAGCACAGCCAAAGAAATCCGAAATCTCTCCAGACTCTGCTACAACCCGCCTGGTAGCTCAGGAAGCTCCTCAGATGCATTCTTGAGTGGAAAAAAACAGGTACAGAACACCAGAGTTTCACCCCAGATTACAAACTTCTGACTTCCAATTAATCACAGCCAGAATACTCGTCTTGGAGCTTAACTCCAGCAGAAACCTACTCCAGAATGAGATTTCACTGTGGGTAAATGGGGTACCTCCATAAATTCCTCTGAGGAGTTTTCATGTGTCTGTTGGCAACTCCCTACAACTGCAAGGCAGTCACACAATCACGGGCCCCTTGAATGCTGTTTACCATAATCACATTGACTTTAATTAGGTTTCCAAAGCTGACATTTACATCCTGAACATAAAATAGGCTGATAGAGCTGAGCAAGAGAGAGTGGGAAGCCCCCAGAGGAATTTCCTATCAACAACAGATAGGTCACCTTTCCCTTCCTTTACCCCAGACGGAAGAAGAAAAAGCTTTTTCTACAGCTCGATTGCACTCATTTTTACTCATTTGTCTAAAGAACCCACAGATATTCAACACAGCTAATTTGAATATAAATATTTGTCCTAAATCAAGACAACGTGGCAAAAAAACCATTTACAGTAGAGTGTATTTGAATGTTGAAAAATCAAGACAAGACCAGAGAAAGGCCAAAAGGCACAGGGCTCTTCCAGTATGTACCAATACTACCTCATCCTTCTGTAAATGAGGGAAAATGAATTGCTTGCTTGTAAATTAACAGAGCTGATGTGCTACTATGAATAAATTGAAGACGGAATAATATACTCCCAGTGTGACTACAAACCTAATTTCCTTATTTAGTAGGAAGGAGAAAGTTTCTTGCACTAGAAAAAGTCTTTAAGGAGCTCCTCTGATATAGGGACAGTGTGCTAATGTTTGTGCAGCCCTTCAAATATGTCAAACACTACCTATATCAAGTATTGTAACTCCTGATGAGAGATTTATATGGGGACCTTAAATGAAAAGCTGGACAAAAGTAAATGACACAACTCTGATGGAAATTAACTTAAAATTTCTATAAAGGAAAATTCTAGAGTGTGCTCACAACACCAAAAGCTGGCTTGTCCTCAGATAACACCACGTCTGACATTCAAAGAGAAAAGCCCACATGCATCTTTTTCTCATTATGGTGCTTTCTCCGGTGCTGATCCAGCAAACAAGTTTCTATATTTTATGATAAACTAGACTGGGGAACTGATCAGGATGAACAGGACTCTGCCACTGAAACCCTACAAGTTTATATTGAAAATACCACCTGAACAGAGGCTGTGCTGGTGTGCCCAGGGTTCTGTCACCTTTCCAGTCCAGAGACACCCTCGGCTCAAGCACCTCATCTACTCAAGTGCCTCAGAGCCTTTCACAATCAGGCCATACTCGCATCTGTCATCCCAAGCACCTCTCCACACCCACACATAATTCCATAGGGAACCCTCCAAGCACATGCCAACAGGACTGACAGAGCAGAGCTGGTACAGCCCTGCTTTCCAGTCTTCTTGGATGAATCAGCACTTTTCTGACCCTACTGCACACTTCCCAAATAAACATAACAGTGTTTGAAATGTTGACAGTAAGTTTAGTTTTCCAGAGTTTAACATCAAAAGTAATGTGGGCAACAGATCAAGGGAGGGGATTCTGCCCCTCTATTCCCCTCTGGTGAGACCCCACCTGGAGAACTGCATCCTGCTCTGGAGTCTCCAGCACAGGAAGGACATGGACCTGTTGGAGCAAGGCTGCAAAGGTGATCAGAGGGTTGGAGCACCTCTACTGCAGAGAGAGGATGTGAGAGTTGGGGTTGTTCATTCTGGGTAAGAAAAGGCTCCAGGGGGACCTTAGAGCCCCTTCCAGTACCTAAAGGGGCTCCAAGAAAGCTGGAAAGGGACTTTTTGCAAGGGCATGGAGTGACAGGACAAGGGTGAATGGCTTTACACTGAAAGAGAGTAGGTTGAGTTTAGATATGATGAAGTTTTTTTACAGTGAGGGTGGTAAAACACTGGCATAGGTTGCCCAGAGAGGTGGTGGATGTCTCATCCCTGGAAAGATTCAGACCAGGTTAGACTGGGCTCTGAACAACCTGATCTAGTTGATGTCCCTGCTCATTGCAGCAGGACTGGAATAGATGACCTTTAAAGGTCCTTTCCAACCCAGATTTTTCTGATTCTGTATTTCACTATTCCTTATCCTCAGTTGCACTTGCAAAGTCTAAGAGCTCCCTTGGGTCCAGTTCTTGTATGGTTAAGTACTGATGCAGGATGTGCTGTTCACCTGAAATCATCTACAGATCTAGGTGTCTTCTGAAAAAACCATCAGAGGGCTATTTATATTGGTTTTAAAACGCTATTTCGCGTGTGCATCTCACCCAAGGCTATCAAGAGTATTCTGCACAAGTAAAACAGGAATTCTAAAGCTCAAATCTGTTATAATCAGATACATTATCACAGTACCATACACCTTTTTTCTACTGTTTACATTCGCAGGTCTGTAGTTTTGAGTCCTTATACTTTTTTCAGGTTCTCAGAAGGGAGGCACCTCCAAACTAACAGTACAACCACGCCTTGTTCACCTGGTACAAAGCAGGCACACAGAGGAGAGAAGGAAGGGAGGGATGTAAATTGTACTGATTTTCTAGCTCTTAAACTAGATCAGGAATGATTTTATACATTTTTTACATATATCTGGTTGATGTTAGAATCAGTGGACTCCAGTCTGCTTCTATACATCAAATAGTTCCACTACCTCAAAGCACATATATTACTGTATACACACAGAAATTAGATTTGAATATGTAACCATTGCTGTATACACCAGACTTCACCAAAAATACTAACCTGGCATGGTTTGCAGTCCTGCTAGTGCTCAGACTCTTTCCACAGAACTTTTTCCACAGGTGTGACCAATCTGCTCATCCTGTTACTGTATTATCATGAGTCTATTTTTAAAGAGAAATCCCATAGATAAAACTTTTTCTGAGGAATACACTTGCATCTCCTTTACAGACAGCAGCAGATACATTAGAGCAGCCCTACCACATGCTCATTCTCCTGTAACTCTTCAAGCTTCTGGTGGGTTTAGGAGGAACTGAGCAGCAACGAAGCACATCTGGCCCATTCCACAGTTGGGAAGCAGTGAGTTCAACTGCTGGACATCTGGTCAACCAGAACCAGTACGGTGTAGACCAGCTCTGCTCCAGACTAGCCACAGTAGGCTTTTGGGACCTTTTGTCCAGATATTGGGTCAAAATAAGGCGGGTTTAAAAAAGGGGGACAGACTTGGAGGACAGAGATGAAGGTGAATGGGTGGAATTGTGGCTGGAAGTTAAATCTTCTCTGTGACTGAGGCTGGACTGACAAATCTCTTGCCTTTTTTCAGAACAGGCAACATCCTTCTTGGGAAATGTCTGGAAACAGGAATGCTGCTCATCAATAAAGCTTTAATACTCTATTCACTAGTGGTGCATACTACAGTGCCAGCATAAACAGGGATTTCCTTTCTTCCCCCAGCCTCCTCAGCTGTGTCAGTTTGCAAGACGATGCAGCTAACAAGATTACAGAACTGATCTGGATTAAAGGCAACAGTAAAACAAGCATTCATTTTAACTTGGACTGAGTCTGCCAAACAGTCACACACCATCTATGCCAGCACAACTACGGTGGTAGCACAAGAAAACAAACAGCAAGAAGGGAGCTGGCACAGCTGCCAGAAGAAACACGTGTCTAACCAGGATAAATTTGAATTGTAGACCTTTGCACTACACAATGTTTCCACTCCTCCACCACAAACTGCATCTCCAATCGAGTACTCTGGTCTCTTATACTACAAGGTAAAAGTACAGCATGGACTGAATGGGAAACAAACAGGAAAAAACAACCAAGAAATACTAACACAGCAATGCGGTTGAATAAACTACTTTAGAGATGACTCAGCTGAATGTGCTTCAGCCCTTCTCCTAAAAAGTTCAACTTAGGGAACAGACTGGAATACACAACCTTCCAATCCCGCACCCATACCTTCTACCTGTGAAAAGTAAGATTTTGCAGGTGGATATGGAAGTTGATGAACTTGCTCTGGTCTTTTACTATGAGGTAGGGATCGGACACAGCCAAAGCATGTCAATTTTTTTAAGGTTAGATATATTCTTACCCTTAGCTAAGGATGTTTTTCTTTTTTTATTCAGCTTTTTGAGTTCTTATTCCGTCAATATTAAAGAAGCTGACATTTTGGGGTGGTACTGGATAGAAAAGGAAGAAAAAGACATCCGAATTATGAACAGGTTCAGAGAGCCCTGGACATTGTACCTTTACTTGTTCAAGAGCTCTAACCACACTTCTCTCTAACTCCAGAAATAAGGACAAAGCTGACAGCTGGAAGTTTTAATGCTGTCTCTATCCAGTTTATGTTTTAGACAGTGTAACAAAACTGGAAGAAAATAAACCTGTATGAGGATCACGGTAGGATGCATGTCTGGCAATAACCTGGTTTGAGATTTGTGGTTATTACTTCCATATAAATAAGGCCACCTTTACATCTCACAACTACTAGTCAAGAATCAAAGATAAGCTTTAAGGGCTAGAAATTTAAAAGAAGGTGTAACGGATGCAAGTTGGGCACCTCTGGGGTGGGAAAGCAAGACCATGTAGAAGATCTGCACTTCACCAAAAGCCACCCAGTAAGGGCTCACACGAGGCTTCCAAACGCCTCTTTTCTAAAAATCCCAACCCTTCCCACTCCTCAAATCTTCTAAATGCATAGCACTAATTTTTTTTTTTTGTCAAATATGGCTACAATTCTGCTTCAACCACAACTTCTGAAAACAGAGAAGTGATTAACTCCAAGTGCTGATCAAGATGTGGTGGCAGTGTTTACTTTCAGGGTGCACTTGAGCCCAAAGAAATTCCATCTCAGCAACACCCACCTCCTCATATGCCACACCTGGGGCTGTGAGCAGGGCAGAGCATGCCCTGCATTCTCTCCAAGCCCAAAGCCTGGAAATCCCTCCTTGTGCATATGCACCCAGACAACACATCCAAATGAAGTCATACCAAGATAAAACAGGGAAGATAAACAACCTTTCTTTCCCTGGAAAATGCATGTCTGTCTACATACACATTCACAGGAGGACACCACTGTTTGCACATTCATAAAAGCCTTTTTTTTCTTCTGGAAGTGAAGCGTGTCTGTAGCGTAATACCAAAGGAGAAAAAGGTGAAGAGAGCATGCCAGTTCTTTGAAATCCAAGAAAGCACTTCCCAGAATTGAGAAGCTGCCTCTGCATCCACTGCAGACTACAGCCTTCATCCCTCCAAGGAAACAGCTGTCCTTGAGGGACTAAATCCATCCAGAATAAGCAGAGGTCGATAGCCCAAAGTTCTCTTCAAAGCAAAGCCTTCGTGTAGCCACACTGTTGTCTTGGTGAAAGGTATTTTAAGACAAACAGCAAGGAAATCACAGTCTGGACTCTTAACAGACTCCTACAGAAAGCCAAGTTCTGTTCCTATGAGCTTAATAACATGAGTTTTAATGAAAAGGGTTTCCTCTCATGATCAAGGATTTGTGGATAAGGCATACAGCTAAAGCACTGTTTCCAATCTACTCTTAGGAAGTAGTGAAAGGCCCTTTTCCTCACTTCTTTGACCGTCAAACACCCCCTTTCCATTCACAAAGTGGACTCTGTTAGAAACAGATGATGTTTCAAACCGCAAATCAGGATTTATTTTCCCTTGATATTAGTACTTTCCATGAAGCCCTCTGCTTTACCAGCAGAAGTACCTTTAATTGGCTCTTCTGGAGATTTCAGACCAAGTCTGACTTCCTTTGAGTACTGGAAATGTTCCCCCAGCCATCATCCCAGCAGCTGTGCTGACCAGGGAAGAGTCTTAAAAGACCTTTTTTCTTTTAATTGCAGAACTGTCTCAAAGACATTCACCTCTGAATATCCCTTCAAAGCTCCTTGGAAACAAGCCAAAGGCCAAACCTAGCTCCAGTCTCCTCCTCAGGTTGTAATTCAGAAGAAATGGAAGCTCTGTCTCCTCCACAAAAGGAGGGAGGGAGTAAAACTAAGGCAAAAAAACCTTCAAGGCTATTTTAATCTTAAATTATTCGGCTTGGTCGAACAGCAGTCATTCCAATGGAATGTAGGCTTGTACTCCAACAAGGGTTTACTGTTTCTAAAATAAATGCCATGGTAATACATCAATGCCAGTCCTTTACTATGGAGTACCTGCACATTCAACAGTCACTGTCCCAGTCTAACAAAATAAAAAAAGAAACACCATTTGTTAAAAGAAGGAAGTTTAACAGCTTCCCATCAGCTTCTTTATCAGGAAAGAACACAAAAATCAAATTTCTTTTGGAAACAACCACCCAATTAAATGTACATATAAGAATTAAAAATTAAGGCAAGCCTCAAATAACTGCTACTTGCCTTTCTTTTGATCCTGTTTTTATATAAAAAAGACATATTCTTGCTTAAAGCAAGAATGTAAATGCAAACTGAGCTCAGCATGGAATTTCTTACAGGGAGTGTAAGTTTTGTATCTTTAAAGTCCATAACCACACGTATTTCTGAGCTGGAAAAAACAGATTTGATCTCTGCTTTTGTTTTTCAGGTTTTACACACTTCTTTGGAAAAAGAAGCCTCCATTTCAAGTACCACATTAGGACCCCCGGACATTCACTCACAGGAGAGGTCTGCTAGGTTAAAAACATATACTGAGACATAGTTTTTCTCTCCTTGTACCAAGTAATACACTTTATGAAATAAATCAATCAGATTAGATATATCAAACCATTGTAATTAAGCCAGGGAGCAACAATGTTTCAAGTGGAACCCAAAAACCCCTATTCCATGTAAAAATAAGTGTATGCAGTTTGATGATAAAGGTTCCTGTTGTACCCCTAATCTGTCTGCTCACCAAATTATCCCTGAACAGAGATGTGAGCTTACTGAATTGACAAGAGACAGATTTCCTGGTTATTGCCAGTGAAAATCCTTGGATTTCACAGGTGTAAGATCAAGGTCACAAGACCTGTTCCACTGAGGAATGCTCTTGGGTCTTGAGCATATGCAGTCATGGAAACAAACAGTAGGAAAGGAAGAGCAAACATCCAAAACTCTTCAGTATTTTTTTTTACTTGGTTTTCTAGTGGGCAGGAGGAGACAACAGGTCACCTTTATTCTGACAACTCTCTCCCTTCAGCAGCATCTCGTCTTTGGAGTGGATTCTGAAGTACTGTTGGAAGGAAGGAGCAGATGGGAACCTGCTTCTACAGCAAGAACCTCACAGCAGAAAACAACCCCCACACCACCTACCACCATGTAAGATTCTGCTCTTGGAGGATAACTAAAAATCAAGCAAACCACAAAAGCATTCTGACATGTTAAACTGAGCTTCGTTTCAGTTTAAATACTGCAATACCTCAAAAATTGAAAGAATAAATGTAGTAAAAGGTAAGTATATATCTCAGCATTAAAGATGCTTCAGAATAAACAGTGTTTCCATGCATACATAACATTTCCACATACCTCTAAGATTACAGATACTGACTCTTTAAAAAATCCCAACCTCTGTTGTTTTCCATAGATGGACTGAAGGACAACATTATGAAAATACAAGCAACAGGTGACTACCAGAGAGGAGGGGAACAAATGGACTCATTGGGGGACAAAAGAGCCCTTCAGCTTAATTTTCTAACACTGTGGGGCAATGAGTTTTCAAACAATATTTTTTTAAAGTGATGTACAAACGATATTTAAACATTTTAAATGTGTGAATGCACACGTATCTTACATTTAAATACAAATTTTATTTTTTGAAACATGAGAAGTGCAATTTAATGTCATCTTTGTCCCGGCTCTCATTCCTGCCATGAGGTGTCACACAAGCTTTTGGGGAGTATAAAGTGGTAAAAGTCAACTAACAGACATCAGTAGTGGCATCTAGACTGACAACCACTGTTCTAAATTTCAAAATAAGAATTCTCATTTCTTTAGAACAATACATAATCATTAAGGTTTTTTATTCTCAAGGAAGGTTGGTACCACTTAAAGCTTCTGAAGTTACTCACAAAATACAGCAGGTAAAGATTCTTTTAAAATAAACCACGAAACTTTTGAGTTTGTTTGCTTCCAGACTTTTACCTCTCATTTTTTAAGTTAGAACTTAACCTAAAGACAGCACAAGAATGCTAAAAACAGACTTACACGGACATCAGTAGCATCTCCATGCCGGATAATGCTGGCCCACGTAGTTGGTTCACTGCTGTTTTCAAAGTAGTGGAAAACCTTCAGGACTCGTTCCATGGCCCCCGGGGAACGCTCCATCCCAGTACTGAGGTGCGTCTTTGCACTCGAACTTGGTGTATGATTCAAGTTTGGATCAAGGTAAGCTGCTGCCATGGTTTTGCTGGATGCTAGGTATCTGTCATATTCTAGAAAAGGGAAACAAAAAAGGAATTCATTTTAGTTATACCTGGATTTTACACTGATTTATATAAGGCATTTACTGGAAAACCATAAAGACTCATTGCCTTTTTGGAAGGCAACTAAAACAGTTATGTATCTACAAACATAAAAAGTATCCAGATGACTACCAGAGAAACTGCAACCCCATTGGAGCAAATGATCTGAATTTAAACAATACAATCATTTACAAAAGTGGTATCTGAAGCAAACCTCTTCTTTTAGTTTCCCAGTGACTTAACCCAGGTCCCTGACAGCCTTCAAGACCAAATAGCACCTTCCAGTTTTAACAGGAGTTTCCATCCCTAAAATCTGCCAAGTCTGGTCTTAAGGACGGTCTCCACTACAAAAACGCACACTACCACCAGGCTCTCCTATTCAAGGCTAAGACACTGTCACATCACTTGTTTTGTTATTTTGGGAATCAGTGTGACCAGAGCTAAATTCATTCGTTGCTGAGGAAGCATTAAGACTCCTGACCTTCCTCTCATCCACTCCTGAACAAGTTTTGTCTTCAGCCACGCTGATTTCCAACTCTGGTGGCAAAAGGCATGCCTTGGTATGAGTCTGCATCTCAAAGGAAAGAGAAGAAAACCGCCTCTTGGCTACTGCTCCTAATTAGTCAGCCACAAGCAGATGGTGTCTGTGAAATCAATGCAGTCCAAGAGAAAAAGAGCAAACAGTACCTTCTTCCTGCCTGCCAGTCTTGAGCATCATTCCAGTCTGCTGGCTGGAGAGCACAAAGAACTGCAGGGCTTTGCTCCAGGGCTTGGATAAGTGCACAGAGCTTTCCATACCTCCTCCTCTTCACAGTGAGCAGCCAGTGGAGAGGCAGTTTTGAAAATGTGGAGAAGTTAAAAATAAACTAAACTTGATCTTTTTGGCACAGTGCTCCAAACGCCTTTCTGGTAGTAAACTGAATGCCTGAGCCTTGGGTTTACTTCACAGTGAGGCAAGAGAGAGATCCCTGATCCCAGTTGAGCTCCTGTAATGCCTGGCTGCCCCTCAGAGCTTCAGCCACCAACCTGCCACCCACCACGGTGCTCTGCTTCAGGAAACTATCAGGGGAAAAAAAACCCAACCGGTGATTTGGTTTTCAGGGCTGGTTTAGTTTTATACCATGGCTGCCTGAAGCTGCCAGATAGGAAGGGCAGCAGAAGCAGCCTGTGGTCAGGGTGAGGAGTGAGGGGACAGCATCCTCCCCCACAGCAGCAGCTGGTCCTCACACCAGCAAGGTCAAACCACGCCATGAGCTCAGCTAACAGGAATTAACACCAGCAGTATCAGGGCTTGAAATCTAAAGACCGTAGATGACAACATTTGTGAGGCTAAAACAGGACTAGAGGTCTTAAGCATCATCTATCTGATTCAGCCCACCAGATAAAGAGGAAACAATAGCCCATCTGGGTAGGATGTCTTTACCTCTTGAATAAATGGTTGAATTGCATTCATCCAACAGAACTGTAAGAATTTAACACTGGGCAGACAAAAGGCCTGTAACATCTTGCCCTCAGGGAAGATGGTAGGAGAAATCAAGGAGACTTCTCCCAAACGCTCCCCCAGTGTCTAACCATTGAGGGACACTTCCCCCACCTGTCACAGTTTCATATCTGTCTGAAAACTCAAGAAACCACTACAGCTTTATTGTTCCTTTTTTCTGGCTATCAATACACACATCTTAAGCCAACCTTATGCTCACATTGAAGCCTCTCCTCCTCCCCACCACACACCAACAGATACAGATCTGAAAACGCTGGGAGCCTCTCAGCAACTCTTGACTTCTCCTCATCAAAAGAGCCTGCCAGCTGTTTTCATATAAACATTGACTTTAAAGCTGAAACAGGCACAAAAATCTCCCCCGTGGCAGCTCAAGACCAAGACGACATGACCATACAAGCTCCTAACTGCAGGGTTCCTTTCTTCTAAGGTTAAAATAGCCACAGGTTCACTCCAAAGGCCCACAGCGAGTTTCACCAGGACACATTCAGGCAAATGAAGCCCTTCAACAGTACAACTGCTCAGAATGAAATTGGTTCTCAGGTTCGGACAGTGCCACTGACCTTGTGCAGGATGTTCTGCCTCCTTCAGAACATCCTCCCCTACCTCAAGGTCACTAATGAAACCACTGAGCTTTATTTGAAATTTACATATGAGAACAGCAGGGAAATTTGGTACAAACCAAAGTGAGATGAGTCATTTTTTCATAGAGGAGAACCAAAAGAATGCCTGCTTTAATATTAATTCACCATACTCCATCTACTTCATACACATATTCATCAGGTTTTATGTGGCTGAAAAAGAACAGGGAGAAAAGCTACGGGGAAATACCAAAACAAACATTTAGAAGACCACAGACTTAGTATGGACAATCTACATCCCTTTGGAGCAGAAAAGTGATGCAAGACACCAGTTCCTACACACAGAAGTGCTCTTACAAGACATAACTTTGGTGGACAGGCAAAACACTATTATACTTTTTTCCATATTCATTACATTGAGGGGAAACTGTGGAATTAAACATCAGACTGACAGTACTGGGTACAGGGCCAATTTTTACAAGGTTTTATTTCACAGAGGTTTTTAAAGGCAAGAAAAATTAGAAAAGCAAGTTTTCCTTCAGTTCCTTACAATTCCTTTAAAAATCCCAATGCTTACTTTATGAAGCACAAAAAGAGCAATAAATTTGATAGCTCGAGGTATAGACACACATGCCATATCTCTGGTTATGGACCTATTAACGTTCCCATTAAAACTAGCCCCTGGGTTTGAGCTTGTAATGTGACTGTAAAACTCTGCCCCAGGCCAAAACTTTGTAAAACACAGCTGCTGTTAAACAACTACTTCACAAGAGCTGCCTGGTTGTTTTATGATACAAAGAAAGCTCAGACAAGACCAGGATGCTTATTTGGGCTTTCTAAATTCAAACCAGACTGGTGTGTAATCCTGCCATTACAGACCTCAGTTTAAATGAGCAGCTTTAGTTCTCCTGGTATTAAACAGAAAAGCAGTGTGTGCTACCACGGAGCAGAAACAAGCTACAGTCAACTAAGAGAAGGCAGATTTAGATTAGAAATGGGTCAGAAATTTTGAGACAATGGAACAGGTCACATCTGTGGATGCCCCTCACTGGAAGTACTCAAGATTGGACAGGCCAACCTGGTCTAGTGGAAGGTGTCCCTGCCCATGGTGGGGGGTTGGAACAAGATGGTCTTGAAGGTCCCTTCTGACCCAAACCACTCTATGATTCTGTGACTTAATTCTACTGTATTTTACTGGATATTGTGGCAAAACCGAGCTGGGGCACATTCAGGCCAGTGGTATGAAATCAAGTGTGGTCAAACCCGTACGTGAACACGTGTGCCAGCGTGCCTTGGAGCTTCCATACTGATCTCCAGTGCTCGCCCTTCAGAGAAAACATGGATTTCTCAGTACTGTGAAGGATTATTCCAAGCTTGTGGGGAAGAGAAAAGCAAACCAGCCCCGGCCTAGAAATCTGAGTGGGTCTGCTGAGATGCTGCAGTTGTTACCAGACAAGTTACAGTGTTATTGTTCAGATGATTTTCTTTACTGTGGTGGGAGCACCTGAGGCTGAGGGAAGTTAAATCCTTCTAGAAGCCATTTCCTGCTCAGTGTGACTCCTGCTGACAGATCCCCACATTTGCTAACTATATCAAGAACAAAGCCAGTGTTATGACTTCCAGTAGCACAATCAAAGTTCAAAGTCACGTTTCACCACCACCTCTGAGTACTTGGAAATTAAATCATTTCCACTAACGAGATAGTCAAAAGTCATTAAAAATATTTAAATCAATTAGCTACAAATTGATTAATAAACTGATACTAAAGTCAAGTCGTCTCATATGGGAAATAGTTTCAATGCCAATAATCTCTTCAACATCAGCAGTTTGAGAATATAATAAAAAAATTTAAAAAACCCAAACAACAGTTCCTCATATTAGTGTTGGCAGATAGCCAACAACACAGTGTTAACAGGTTCATGCTACAAGGAACCAAGCTGTAATTATTCACACGGTGACTTCACGTTGTCCTTTGTAGACACCATGAAATTTTATTGTTGCTCAACCTCCACATTCTGATCCCCATCTCAGGCTTGAAGGCATCGACATCTATGGGTTATAACTTGGTCCATCTCGATTCAAACCTATAAAAATCTGTAAAAATCTATCAAATCTGTTTAAAAATATTAGAATCTATAAAGAATACAATAAAAATTCAGAGTTCAATTCTTTCACTGGTTCTGGTGTAATAATTCTTCTACAAGACTTAAAATACTTTCAAATATTACAATTATTAAAATAAATAAAATACTTCAGATTACTTGCATCCTTGACAAACAACACTGCTTTAATGGACATCATGTGAAAAAACAGGAACTCCCATTTTAAATATTAAGAGGAAGTTTTTGCACTACACAGGTAGGTGAACACTCCAACAGGATGCCCAGAGGTTGTGGAATCCCCATCCATGGAGACATTCAAATCACAACTGGACCCAGTCCTGAACAATCTGCTGTAGCTGGTCCTGCTTGAGCAGCGGAGTTGGACCAAACTATCTCCCTTTCAACCTCTGAAGTTTTGTGATTTGGAGGTGAAAAGTAAATTAAGAATTTATTTCACACTCTTAAGTTCATAAATTATCCTTAACACATCTCACATCAGACAGTAAACATCTCATGAATTTCAAGCTCAATCCGTTTTCACAGCCTGCATTAAATCCTGCTGTAACTCACCTTGCAAACATTTACTTGACTATCTCAAGCCCACAGAAAGTCAGGGTGTTATGTACAATTTCAACTACGATCCCCATGACAAAGCTGGTATTTTCAGGGTCTGTGTTAAGAGCCAGAACGTTGCTGACTTTTGGTGTGTCCCTGCCTGTTATAAACACAGAGATGCCACAGGGAAGCAGCAGCAAACATTCCAGGTGTGCCACAAGGCTTTCTGCATTTCCCTGATGTCAACATCTTGTTACACATTTAAGGATGCAGATTTAAGGGTGAAACTTTGAGAAAACCATTAGGTTTGTGATTTCAAATTAGGAACAAATATAGGAAGAGAGGAAATGGGGTATTTTTTCCTTGAATGATCACTTTAGCCTTCAGAGACAGTCAATAATTTCAGCTATTTCCATAAGTCACGTTGGAATGTCCCTGTTTGTTCCCTGCTGAGCTTATTTTTCTTGTTCTTATCCTTTCAGTTAATGCTGATGTTCAAAAGCAGAAGAAAAAAGCAGCAATTCTTTGTTTTTCCTTCGACATCTTTCAGCTATATCCACTGTTATTGGTAATATTTGCTATGACTACATCCAAGAAGGCATTTATTTATTTCTCTTGCTGCCTCTTCTTTGATCCCCCCCTGGTCACTGCTCTCTCCTCACTCCTCCAGATAAAATAGGTATTTTTAAGTATAATATTTGCAGCTAAAAGCATTTATCAAGGCTCCCAGGTCAAAGTATAAAGCCAGACACATTGAAACAATTTTAAAATCGAGTTCTTATTATCTATTTTTTGCCTAAATTGACTCACCAAGTATTTCAGTGTATCAATATGAAATGGAAAAACAGTACTGGCAATTCCATTTCCCCTTCCCCTCAGGGAATATTGCTTGAACAGTTACTAATTCTATGTTTCAACAGTTCAAAGGTAATACAGACCAAAGTCAAAACAAGTTTAGCAATACAAGTTGTCAATATGGGAAAACTTATTTCAATTATATCAATGTTCTAGGAGATTAAACCTTCAGGGGAGCATAAAGGAAGAATTCAGAGACTGCGAACTACAAGACCCACATGAACCAAAGCAGTATGACAACCTTGGGCCTGTTAAACACAAAGACAAGTGTAACTCAGCAAAAAATAAATTAATAAATAAGTGTATTGCCTGAATTAAATGAAACAAGGGCACATTCCCCATACAGCTGCTATGGACAGAGGCTGCTTGAGGACTTGTGAGTGCCTTTTGCTGAGTGCCAGGGAAGTAGTAGCTGTTACTTGGGAAGCTGCACCTTGGGATGAAGGGATAGAGAAAAGTTTCAGTGGCCTGACAAGAGGTTGAACTATTTGTAGTGTCAAGCAGCAACTTTTCAAATTCTCAAGATGTCTTGCTCACTGTCCACCCTGTGACACTGAAAACATTACCCACCCTTCTCACTAAAAATCCCACAGGATTAAGCCCTAAGGTAACTTAAACACTCAGTTTAACCCAATTTTATTGAAACATTGCATAATATGCACTACCAGCAATTCCCTTTGGAGTTGGCACCGTTTTCTATTTTTAATGTTAAAAATTTAATAGTGAGGAAACATGAGTTGTATTGGGAATACAAGAAAATCAATGTCTGTACATGCTTTAATTAGAACATGGTATCCAGTTAGATACTTGCCTAATTTCTCAATAGCACTCTGAACTTTCACTGTGGTCCCTCGGCACCACTGAAATCCAAGTAAACACTAATCTTCCCTTGCATTTGCTGTTGCTTGCTTCTAGCAAGCTCTAGAGAATTACAAGGGTGCAGTTTTCTTTCAAGAGGCACCACAGAAATGAGCAAGTAATAAATGTGCAGTTTTAAAATAAAGGTTAAAATTAAATTCTATCTATTTTGAAGCTGTACTACTGGTTGACAGCAGCCCTTCCTATGAACATCAAAACAAGAGACCAAAGTGAGTTGTATGAATTCAAATAACCTTTTCTAATACTCCTGACTGAAATGCTGCTCCATGGAGGCCACGCATAGCACAAGCTCTTCTTCTAAATACCTTTAAAAGTAAATACAAGCAGGAAGAGTTTATTGTCCTTCCAGAGCAGTAAAACTCATGAGAACTGGTGATGATGCACGTGTGGATCTCAGAAATTAAAAACTAGAATGGTCTGAAACTAGAGGCAGTGAGGAGAGCAGTAAGGTATTCTAGCTGTGCAGTATCACATTTGGGTTTGGCTATCACTTGACTTGAACCCTGCCTTTCCTAGTTTTACATTATTGTCTATAATTCAAAATGTTCCAACTGGCTTTTAATGTTTAACCCCCCTTAACAGTTTTAACCATCAGATAAAAGGCACTTAAGTGACCAAGAGGAACAGCATGACAACGGCCTATTACAAAATTCAATGACCTGTAAAAAATTTTCCTCAAGCCTATTATGGCCCAAGTGTTTTCCAAAGCCAGTAATTACAGCCTTTGGTATATAAGTAGAAATTATGAATAAAGTGATTCTTATTCAATTGACTGAATGGAAGTTCAGTGTAGGCTGACCACAATAATTTTCCTATCACAAGCTTTTTGAGATGATCCTTCAGTGTATCTACACACACACACACACACAAATATCAGTGATTTTCATAGCTGGAACTGGGCATGTACCATTTGTCTCTTTGCATTCTCACATAAGATGCTGAACACT
Source organism: Lepidothrix coronata (assembly GCF_001604755.1). Lineage (NCBI taxonomy): Eukaryota > Metazoa > Chordata > Aves > Passeriformes > Pipridae > Lepidothrix > Lepidothrix coronata. Next base: position 101,608 of record NW_016690247.1, on the reverse strand, counting down.
GGACTGGGTAGTGATATTCCCTTGGATCCCCTTAGGAATCAATTCTCTTGGCTCCTCAAGGCTCTGTGCTATGTTTGAGGACCTAGACACCAGCAACACCATTCACCAGCCTGGCAATCTCCATTTCCTGCCCCCAGAGAAGCATAAGCAGAATTAGCTTAACCTATCAAAGAAGAGAGGCAAAACTTTCCCAAATGTGCTATTTGACTTAACAGACAAGTAAAGGCATTGTGTCTGGTGAGGAATCAGTTGGTGGCCTCCAGGATTCATGTACTGACACGACCACAAGTCCAAGTCCCTACTATGATGATTAATAAGTCTCAGTACTCTGGCTAAGTCAAGCTAGAGGCAGATAGATACACAATTTATAGATACATTAAGATTTTTTTAGTAGGAAAAAAACCAAACAAACCACAAACCAAGAAGAAACACCCCAAAATCGTGCACAACTTCATACAGCCTTAGAAAGGCAATTTAAAACAATCATCCACTAAGAACATCAGAGCCCTCTCAAGACTTCTGGAGTCAATATCAATGATTCCATATTGCTTTATGCTCTTGACATCCTGTGTATGGCTGAAACTAAACCCAGGACCTGTGTCCTTGCACTCACAACCTCAATGCAGCTGGAATTCTCCCTTGGACACATTCCCTGTCCCCTCAAAACCAGGGACTTCCCACACTGTGACACTACACATCTACTGGGAAGGGCATTCACTGCCTTTGTTCTTTTTAATTTAATCCCATTGAAGTTGATGCTACTGATTTTTGTCTTCCAGTGAAGACATTAAGTCCCTGAAAAGAACCATCAACACCGAAAAGCTCTGAAAACTGGCATCATCCAGGAAAACACCCTTGGCCTCCACCAAAGGTATTTTTCACTCATTTACCACCAGTGTACTAACACAGGATTACTGAACCTTCCTTGAGTTTAGATTAATTAAAGCATGTTTAAAATACCAAAGGTCCCGATGTTTGACATTAAGGAAGTCACAATTTTAAGGGAAAGCTCTCACTTAGGTAACATGATTACCATATAAAGTGGGTTCAGAATGTTTGTTTTGGGTGTTTCCTCAATGAGCAGTAAGTGGGGACAGGAAAAAGACAACCACTTACCAAAGTACTGATGCTAGAAAAATGTTTTAATTTTCTTTTTTCTATAACCATCTCAAGCACATACCTCAGATCAGCCAAAGACTTGGCTTTGAATGAGATAAAAACCATCAAAAAAGTTAAAACTTCTGAGCTGAAGAAGGTAACACTTGCGATTAGACCATTCTGCTTCCAACTGAATCACTTCTTGAGTTTTTAAACGAGGGAAAAAAGCCATTTCAACTGGTATTAATCAGTTGAAATACATTTACTTTAGGGCTTCCTTCAACAAAGGAAGAGAAACCCAATACTTGAAAGGATAAAATATTGGTCTGTGGCAGAAAAGTTAATTGGAACCTGGAAGACCTGGGTTCAATCCCCTACGGCAAGACAAGTTTTGCTACAATGAAGCTTCATCGGTTTGGTCACTTCAAATTGTGGAAGAAATCAAGCACGAACACCTCAAGAATACTCGATCATGGTATGTGGCACCATTTTCCAGCCTCCCATGGCAGGGGACACCCTGGGTCAGAACCACATCGTGCTTTGCTATGCATGAGCAATAAACCCAACACAGCCTCTGCCACAACCAGCGTCAGCCTCTTCCATGAGAGTGACTGCTCGGTCCACCTCATCCCACCTGAGAAAATCCAGATATTCAGTACTTAGTGACAGTTATCTAATTTCAAACAACATGGAATGGGGGCAGAAATATCAGAAATATCTGATTCAACTGCTACACATTTCAAAAACAGCAGCGAAATTCAGTTTTGGCACATTCTTTGACAACCCATCAGCGGGTGAATGAGCATAGACATGAGCACAGATCTACCAAACCACCAGTGTGTGCCCTCATCAGGGAGGGTACCACTGGAGGATAAGGGGTGACTGGTTTAACATCTTCATGGTCAAGAAACTGGGGCAAACCTGAAGACATCAAGTAAAGGTTTCACTACCCCCACAAGAACTTACTGCATCTTTTTATAACATATTTGATCATGAACAGGTATTAAGAAGCTCATAAAGATGAAACTTACTTTATAGTGCATCTTTATTCTACTCAATTATTTCCCTGGAAACAATAAATCAATTCCCACCATCACAGTGATGAAATATGCAATTTGTGTGTGACAATCTCACCATTTGCAGAAACAGCAGGTGGTAATAAATTAAGTTGGTGTTACACAAACAAGACACCTCCATAAGCCAACGCCACACACAGAGCTATCAATCCATCTTCCTTCAGCCCCTATTAGAACATACAGGAATATTAATTTGGGGTGAGGAGGGGCTACTTCAACATGTGCAGTTTTTAAATGCTGAATTGTACTTGGCCTGAAAACACAATAGGTTCTGGCAACTAAAACACGTTCGTACGTGAACTTCAGGAAGTAGAGGTTTTATATATTGGCAACCTGTGCTCCTAATACACTTACATTTATCTTAAAATAACCACCTCATGGTAGATAGAGACAAAATGAAAAACTGATCTCTTCTCATCTCATTCCAAACCTCTGCCATGGGCAGGGACACCTTCCACTAGATCAGGGTGCTCAGAGCCCCATCTAACCTGGCCTTGGACATTTCCAGGGATGGGGTAGCCACAACTTCTCTGAGAAACCTGTTCCAGTGCCTCACTACCCTCACAGTAAAGAATTTCTTCATGATATCTAATCTAAACTTGCCCTCCTTCAATACCACAATGCCATTCCCCCTTGTCCTATCAGTCCATGCCCTTGCAATAAGTCCCTCTCCAGCTCTCTTGGAGCCCCTTCAGGTACTGGAAGGTGCTCCAAGACCTCCCTGGAGCCTTTTCTTATCCAGAATGAACAACTGCAACTCTCTCAGCCTGTCTCCAGAGCAGAGGTGCTCCAGTCTGTTTTCTCCTCTGGATTCATTACAACAGGTCCAATATGACCATTAGTGCTTCCAAAAAGTTCAGATGAACAGACATGTTTTATAGACTACATTTATCAAGTCAATAGCTGCCAGTGCAAGATGATGACTTCCAGGCTTGGAAAAGACTGACATAAAGTCAGAAAACTAAAAGAACTCAAATAACATTTTTAAGATAGAACAAATCAGAAAATAAAACTATTCTAGGAAAAAAGTACATCTATGAATGCATCCAAAAAGCCTACACTGTGGATTCTGATCCTTAAAAAGGTTCATATATGTATGTTAAAAAAAAACCAATTAAGTTAAAGATGTCCCATCACTCATGCAATATTTTCTGAGTTGTTTTTTTTTAAACATAAAATACTTTCTTGCACACACTTCAAGTTCTCATGTAGAGTTAATGGTCAAATATCATTAAGGGAATTTTTCTGGTTTCTCAGATCTGCCTCTGTAAGAAGCTACAGGATTGATCTACGATTATTTCTGAAGAGTGTATTTGTATAGAGGCTTGAGTTAATTTGTCAAAGCAAGTAAGTTGTCACCACAGGCGGCTTCACCAACTTAATAATTTGCCCTTGCTGCTGCCAAAGCTGCAGAACTTACTACCCTCCTTTCCTTCCTGCCAAGGGTTTCCTCATCCACTTTTCCCAACTCTGCAGCCCTTGATTCCCTTCTGTGGCCTCCTGGTGCTGTTTAAATGATTTTTCTCTTAAGACAAAAGAGATCAGTCCAGCCTTCTTGTTTTCTGGCTTTGGGGTGGGTGGGGGTTTAGTTTTGCTTGGTGTTCAACAGTCCAAATCTCACAGCTCTGAGCCTCTGACACCAAACTATTTACTATTTAATGGTTTTCAACACCTGGTCAAGAGAGAGGTGAAGAGAGATAAAGGGAGGGCAGGCCAGAGGTAGGAGAGGAACAGGAACTATTCCACTGTAATGATTAAAGAAAGCAAAAATAATTTGGTTAAAATACCAATATTAGCAATTTGAGTGTCATTTTCAACTTTAACCTTCTTTTCTTCCTCATCCTTTAAAGCCATTTATCAACTATTAGCTGGTACCCAGACAACTCTGACTAACTAAATGGGGTCTTTGCGGGAAGACCAAAAATCTTTAACACAGGCAGAAGTGGATGGAATTCCCAGAGAACAGGATAAACAAGTAGGGTTTGTTTGCATGTGATACCAGGAAGCCGGTGATGAGCACCTGTAATTTTTCACCAAAATCAACAAAGTACCTGAGAGTTCACTATCATGGCACCATCTACAGGTCTCCAGGCAGGGACTGGAATTTGAAGAGGTGGAAGTTACTTTTAGCAGATAATGCTGTGCTTCTTTTTGGCCAGAGACCATTTGAACACAGGACAGAACAAGTAACTACAATGAAGTGTAAAGGAAGAGGTTAATTTGAGATATGCCTGGCACAGTCAACGGCAGCATAAGCACAACTAACGTCTAATTATTTCTCAATATTTTGTAAATGTCAAAGTATGGTCTTTAAAGATGCTCAGCATTTGTCGGAAGCATGATTCCATTACATTTTAATCAGCTGCAGAATATTCACAGAGCGAGTGAGTCTCGTGGCTGACAGGAATTCAAAGAGAAAAGCTCACTCAAAACGCAGTTATTTTCTTCTGTCAAAGACAACACTATTCGGAGGAAAATCTGAGACATTAAGAGTTAATACGATTTGCTCCAAAGAAATAAGCTGCAAACGATTTTCACACTCCAGAAGGAAATTAGTTTTCCCACTTTAAGAGGTGAACAGAAGAATACTTTGCTAATACAAAGAGTACAGAGCAGCATACTTGATGAGAGTTCATGGTTTACTCTATCCCTCTAGGCAAAACAAATAAAAATTTTAAAAAATAAAAAGACCAACCCCCTCAACAAACACCCTCAAGCCACCATCCTTCACTTACTGCAATTGAAAAGTTTTGAAAAGAAAGAGCAAATTCTGACTCATTAACGTGCAACGCCAATTCCTTATTTAGGATGTCAGTTAATTAAGAGACTGAAAACATCCCTCTTCCACTCTACTTGTGGAAAAATGTATTTTTCACAGCAAGAACTTGAGCTGCACAGACTGTGACACTGCTGTACTCACAGCAGAAGTGAGATACACACAAGGGTGATGCTGTAAGAAAAAAACCCCTCAGGAACTTCCTCACTGCCAAAGCTGCAGCACAGCCCACCCCCATTTATCCACATATTTTAACGATGCTCTACCAGGCTCAAGGTCAGAAAGCTGAATTTCTTTCATGATTCCTTCATTAGATTGAGATTCCTCTCGAACTGTGGAAGACTTTCCTCAATGCCAACCCATTCTCCATTTTTTTTCTTAAAACCAGACAACTCGAGATTCTTCACTGTTTTAATTAATAAAAAGAAACTCACAGCATAAAGATTATGGAGACAAAGACAACTAATACCAAAACCAAACAAAAGCTTGGTTCAGTTTCTATTTACTTCACTTTTATGATATACAAGGTTATTTCTTAAAAACATCTCTTATCCATCTTCTCTTGCATATTGCAATTTAGTCATTGCAACAGCAATAGTAAAAAAGGAGAGAATATTTTTCACTGGAGTGTCTGCCTTCATTGTTAAATTCTGTTGCCTGTAAAACACTTGATATAAAAAACTCACTAAAATAAGAGTTGATGCTTTTATAATTCGGACAAATGTCCAGGAAAAAAAAGACACTGCTTCTTATTTTCCAGATATAAGCCATCATTTTAGAACTGGATTCATTCTTTCAGAGCCTAATTTAAAAAAGGGAACATATTTCTGCACAGCATATATTAAACTTACAGATTTACCCTAATGTTTTAAAAGGCATTTAGCAAAGGTGTACACCAATATAAGGTATTTACAAAGTAATTATTTTAGATAGAGTTTGTCAATTCTTTCAGGACATCTTGCAGAGAGGCTTAAATTACTTGTTTGCTTGTTTCAATGCAACAAAATTAAGATTAAAGAGAGACAACAAATTATGCTGGGAGTATTCCTAAGAACATGCTGTTTTGACAGAAAGCTCTGAACTATAAATCAAGTTATTAAAACATTTATATAATCTACTCTTACATGCTAAACAAAACAGTTCACAGTGATAAAACAAACAGCATCTCTCTGTCGTGAAAGGAGTTCGAGTAAAGGGAAAAAAACCACAAATAAGTAGTAATTAAACCCAAAAATAACAGGCCATCTAAAAATGCAGTGCCAAATTACACCATACCACCGATGTCAAAGAAAACACAGGCGATAATTAACAAATCAACAACCTAAAGCGTTCAAGATCCACCCATTTCCCTCAGTACAGCCTTAATTTTGCAAGGCAATGGCCATCCCTATTTCCAGGAGAATGTCAAATGTGAATACACAATACACAAGATGTTTATGGACAGGTGGTGAGAGCTGGAATATGTACGTGCATGTGGATAAAGGAAGGAGGAGGCTTTCAACACCTGAAAGGACCCGCCCCTGCAAAAACTGCTCAGTCGGTCACAAAGGACACATTTTACAAGCAACTTTATTACATTACTGTCCTTGCAACAACAGAAGGGCAACAGCTCACGACCTACCTACTGCCTGATCTGAGAAATACTTTTCCTGGCAGAGAAAAGAAGCAAACCGGCGTATTTTTACTCCCATTCCCCAAAAAATTGGAACAACATTAATAATCTGAGTGTAAATTGGATATATAGAGCAAAGGAAGTCTTAATAAAAGAAGGAAAAATATTCCCTTCAAGAATTTTATGCTAATAACTCACAAAAAGTTATAGATTAACTACTGCTTTGTATGATTATTCTAGGGCTGAAGCATCACAGGTACCACAGAAAGAAACAAAATTCTGTCAAGTCCTCTGTGCAGGCATCATCCACACCAGGGAAAGGGAATGGCTCCCACTGCCCAAAATGTAGCATTATTCAAAAAACTGAAGTTTACTCAACCTCTTGTTTATATCCCTATCACTGAGCAGGAAAACACTGACTGGATTAAAGCATCATTCACTGATTCTTTAAAATAAAATTATTCTTTTTGGCAGACGTGAAAAACCATTTTAAGGTGAGATTCGTTATTCTACCTCTTGATTTTACGTGTCTAAGTACTGTGCTCACACTAAACTTCTCTGAATTGCCCAAAATCACGCTGAAGAAAGACACGAGAGTTGTGAGTGGAAGTTTCAAAGCCGCCTTCATTTCTCCTTCTGAAGATGCACAAGCCATGGCAGCCACACAAGTAACTTCAGATACCTGAACATAACATTCTTAAGCCACTACTGTTGACCTCTCTCCCTGCTTTTCCTACAGTATGAAACAGGAATAATGGACATGACCTTGCTGTGTATCCAGGAGTATCCAGGGTGTCCTTGTTCCTGATTTCAGATAATTCTTACTCCCAGCTCATTCCCACTCCTGTCTCCAACAGTCACTGCTCCCTTGCAGAACAGACCGGACACAGAAACAGCACAAATATTTTCCCTTCGAATTTTAGGGATGAGCAATTTTTGACATTCCAGACTGATTTCAGCAGGAGCAATAAGGACTCTGATAATTCTGAGTAGAAGATGACCTGAAGGAGGGTTTACCACCAAAATTATTAGGCAGCCACAGCAAGTGCTGCTGTTCCTACTGTAACACCTTGGTTTTCATCAGTGTAGGACACTGCACTTAAACTGCACAAATGTACCACATCCAGAGTTCTCAAGCCAGATGTGACAGGTAAGAGCAATATTCCAAATGAGTTTTTATTGCACCTCCAGACTGACAAAAGATATCTGAATTATATTTAGATGTGCAAACTTGGTACTTCAAACATGGAAGTCCAACACCACTGCCAATGCAGGTCGCACAGCTTCTTCCAGTAAAACTAGATCAAGTGCCTCCAAAACCAGCAAAAAGATTGTTCAGCATCAGATAAAACCAGAGCCTATACCGCTCCCAAAATTACTCTGGAAAAAAGAACAAGTTTTCCTTCCAAAGCACTGATTATACCTTGCATCCACATATTCAGTTTATATATAAGTCAGTCATATATAGTTTATATATATTATGTCTATAAAATCATATATATAGTATGCAATACACTTTGTATTTTATATTATATACTCTATGAAATACTGTGTACATATATAAAAATATGAAAGCAAACCAAAATTACAAAGGGGAAAATCTTTCATCTCAAGGGCAGAAAAGGAAGAAATTCTTTCCTGTGAGGATGGTGAGACACTGGCACAGGTTGCCCAGAGAAGCTGTGGATGCCCCATCCCTGAAAGTGTTCAAGGCCAGGTTGGATAGGGCTTGGAGCAACCTAGGATAGTCGGAACGTGTCCCTGCCCATGGCACAGGGATTGAAACAAGATGATCTTGGAGATTCCTTCCAACCCAAACCATTCTATGACCGTATGACATTCTCCTATGGGCAGAAAACCCCAGGCATTAAATTCTCCAAATTATAACTAGAACAAAATCCCCTTAATTTCAGGTTCAGAAACACACAGAGAAAAGCCTACCTTCTGCTAAACCTGCAGATAGTTGATAAAACATTAACTTATTGACCTGACAGGCACCACCATTATCTGCCCATCCCACCTCTGTGCCAGAGGGCACTGTGCTCAGAATAGCTCAGAGGGCAAATCGTAATTTATTTCCTGCTCATATAAACATAATACAGGAATTATCACTGGAATAAGAACAGACACACAGCTCCCTGTCACCGGAGCGATGCCTTGGAATGGAATCTGCAGCTCAAATATGCTCCCGTTGGACAGGTACAGCTACATACAACCATCGCTCAGAGACCTTTAACTCTGCCAGGACGAGTCCAAAACGCTGCAATCAAACACCTGAATGGACAAAAAGCTGCTGTTCAGGTCCCTGGCAATGCAAGTTGTTGTATGGGAATCATTTGTTAGGATCAAATCGAAAAGGTTGCTCTACTTTAAAGTATCTTTGTTGCAATTATCCAGATTATCTTGACCAACCATCGTGTCACAGGCCAGACAAACCCCCCTTTGAGCTGAATACACTAGGATTTCAGGAATATGATTCCTTGTATCTCACCAAAGCAGCAAGGACAACAGATCATTGCTGAATTGCAACCATAAGAGCAGAAAGCCTATGAGAAGAGCCCTTATCTTCCAAAGTCAGCTGAGAAGCTTTGGGAACACACCCAATTCCTTCCCACCCTCCTTCCTAGAAATAAAGATTTAGGAGGACCACAGACCATTACTCACCCTGCAACCACCTGTGATGAAACTGTTCTTTGCTACCATTATCTTCATATGGTTATTAGAAAACTCAGCCAGTATTGGGATCCATGACCAAACACTGGCAATAATTAATTCAGCTTCACCAAGAAGGATCGTTCAAGTATGGAAAGTCTGGTTTTACTTTTAGTTCTCCAGCACACCAGACTGAAGTCAAAGTTTGGCTTTCAGTCTCAAAATGCCACTCACATCTCAGTTTATGATGTTTGTGACCTGTTGATGTGACACCCTGTACAGCTCACCACTGATGTGCTCAGTTGCTGAGCAGCTGTACCAAGTCACGGCAGAACTCGAAGTCACTGACTTTCCTCCCGTATTTACTGAAGATGAGAAGACCTAGGCCATGGGAAAAGCTGTTTTTCCTTAGACATTTCCTCAATACAGCATGGGACAACACTTAATTCACAGAGTGAGTCCAATTTAAATAAAAAAGACAACCAAAACCCCTAGTGCCCAGTTTTATGGATGTGAAATCACTGGCAGAGGAAACACTATTTCAGAAGGCAATGAAGGTGCTTGGGAAAAGGATTAAGCCATCTCTCTTCTGGCAAAGTAACAAACCTTGGCTACCAAATAAGTAAATAAATAGATAAATAAAAGGAGTTTGTTTACAGATAATTTTCAATGAAATGACTCAGCAGGATTGAATGCACACAGAAATACTTTTCATAACATCTATGCTAAGCTACATTAAATATCAGAAGAGGAAAATCCAACCCTCTGCCTTTATGTCACTTAAGTGCTGGGCAACCACCAGTTACCTCCATAACCTCAGCAACCCCTATCCTTTATAACCAGGAAAAACTGGCACCATTAATTGTCAGCCTGGATTCAACAGGAGATACTGCAGGGATCTCATTCATTCTGGAAGTTGGTATGAAAATCTTCCTGAATGCTACAATATTTTTATAACTGCTATAATCAAATACATTTATCATGTCCTGTACTTAGGTTTGTTTTAATATAACAGTTACAAAGACATTTCCTTATGTCTGGCTTTTGTTTGCTGTTCCAGGTTATGGAATTCAGCAGCTTCTAAGGGTTTGCCTATGTAATGTTACAGCATATATTAATTTAAAATGTCTCCAGTTTTTAATAGATTACCATGAACAAATCCATGTCAGGTCATGAATTTAAGAACACTAGTGAGGGGTTTTTTTCAGATAATTAATGAAAAATACATACTCTCTGCTGGCACATCAAAATTTTTACAAGACACAAATGTGCAACTATTCTATATAAGCAACACTTCAACAAGCGAAGGACTGAGACAAGCCAAGACATTTCTTAAAATGCAACATAAAAAGCCTCATAAAAGCTAATTTCACTACCACAGTCCTTCCAATAAAGCTGTGCATTAAGATCAGTTGCCCAATGAATCGTGTTTGCTAAAAACACAAAACCAGGTAAGAGATCATGTTCAGTATCTAAGGATGAAATACTGCAACTGTTGCCAGGCTAACTGGGCAAGGAAAATTATGCATGTCTGTATATGTATTTTCCATACAGAAAGTAAATATATACACACAATGAGACTTGCAATAAAAATTTCAAATATAAACCGAATAAGAAAGCTATTAGGGCCACAAACTCCCCATTCACTTTTTAGTTTAATGCCTTATTTCCATCAAGGCAACATCCACTTAAGTGCTGACTCCCACAGTTTGCTCCTCAGCCGCCTTCTAATGCATCTTTAAAAGGATATTTAAAACATTTTGTTTTCCTTACTTAAGTTTCAGGTTTTCCCTGGCAACTCAGAATTTAATTCCAAGCTGGTTCACTGGCTCATTACCAGGTGCTACAATTGATAAGATCACACATCTCCATTACCCAGGGAACACCAAATGCTCCCCCAGCCCTTAAAACAATCACTTTCCTTTCTTGTAAAACTATCTCGAGCTCCATCTTCCATTCCAGTAGTCTTTGAATAAGGAACAAATCACCCTAATGGGAATACACCAGTACTCCCGTAGCTCCATAGTTCCTGTATGCTTTTAAGAATATCAATGCTTCTGCATGCTGTGCTGTAGCACTGAAGTGAAGACTCCCTCCTGCTTTTCCAGACTATTTTCTCCTTTCAAATATACACAGGCATTTCTGGAATATCATACTCTGAGAAACCTGGTCTAGTGGAAGGTGTCCCTGCCCACAGCAGGGGAGTTGGAACAAGATGATCTTTAAAGTCCCTTCTAGCCCAAACCATTCTGTGAACTGGTTTTAAATTTTAAATTAGTTTGATGAGATTAACATTATTTTTCTTTTTTTCTACAAAGACTGCAAAAAAACCCCACCCAGGCACGCAGGAATTCAGAGATGCTTTTTACGATTTGCAAATCTCACAGTTTAAGAAGCTACGAAGTTGATCAAGTTTAACAAAAGTTTAGGCAAGTTTATGATTTGGAAGGAAACAGCTGATGTAACCAATGTAGTCAACAACAGATTGTTAAATGACAGACTAGACTCTTCCGAGTTGTAATGCCCTCAGACACCAAGGAAAAAGCACTTCACGGCATTCCCAAATTACACCTACAGATCCACAAAAAGTGCAACAGTGGGTGCTTCCCTCCAGTCACCTCAACTGAAACCCACTGTGAAGATGCAGCAGAACACTCACGCCAACGGAAAGGCTTTTTTCCCTTTCCTAATACACAAGAGCAACTATATTTCTATGTTATATATACAGTGTCTGCATCAGAGAAATAGAAGTCTCGGGTTAGAGATTATTTCTCAGCCCACCTTCGTGGTATCAGCAACCTCCTTTACTCTGTTTTCTACCACAGTGTCCCTCTTAGTGATTACCTTTCACCTAAAAACCTGAGGGTCTGTTGGACTGAAAATCTTCACTGCTGTTAGCAAAACAGCAAGACTTAGGGAGGCAAAGGAGAAACAGCATTGAAGTTTTCTCTTATGTATCCAACTATCTTGCTTATACTCAACAGAACAGCAGCAAGTTCCATGTGAACACGCCCCCTGAATCAGCAGGGCTCACCGGAAAATAAAACAACATTTAACTTGGAACTGCTTATCTCTTTAAAAAAAAGATTGCAACATTAACAGATTGCGATAGACAGGGCAAAATTCTTTCCCAGTAGAATTATTATATTTCATAATGCCACCAGCTTAGATTTTTTAACAGTTATTTTAATCAAGACAAGGTTTTTGACTGAATTGGGCTTGATTATCTTAAGCCAATGTAGACCTTTCCATGCTGGTCTGAAGGGTTGAGTTCAAGAACTGTGATCACCCGGCACTAACTCGCGTGACACACATTTAACATCACATCAACTAATTGTTCATAAATGATTAAACAGAGCTCTTTACATGGAAGTCATTCAATAAATTTCCTCCTCCTTGGGGTGGATAATTCACAGATCTACAGCAGAGCTGCCCAACTATCCTGAACTGTCACATTTAGATTGCTTTCACTGAGTTAGTCTGTAGGGTTAACCTGGCAGGAATTCACAGCAAACACAGGGAAAAAGCTCACCAAAAAAAGTATCTAAGCCGAAGTACAACACATTATACCATTAATAGTCTTGGCGAAGTTCAGAGATGCTAGTGAATAGTCTTTAATGATCCATGACTACTTTCTAGTCTGCTGTTAGAGGCAGAAAGAAAACATCCCAGTATGATACCAGTACAAAGTTTTAGCACTTAACTGGGAAACAAGTACTGACTGCCCTCCTATGCATCAAGACACCCGAAGTTGTAACCGAGCTTGAGGATGTTTATTCCACAAGACCAGAGATTTTAAGTTTCAAATTACTTAACGGGAGAGGAGGAAGTAGCCAAAAATGTCTTACTCCTATCACTACTAAAGTAAAGTAATACAGACTCTCTGAGAAGAAATATGCCAGTAACAAAACACGAACTTTCCCTTCATTCACCCATGGAAATACCCTGAAATCTGGAGTGTGCAGATCCAGACTAAATTACTGAATTCAGTAACACTGCTTAGACTGGAGTTCCGCGTGAAGAGGAGGTAAAAACCTGTCAACACAGACTATGCAAGTACTTTATAAATCAAGCAAAGATCGTATTCTTTGATGTAGTCCTACAGACAGAGCCACAGAATTGGCTGCAATTAGGTCATCCAGCGCTATCGCTAAGAAGATTTGACGATTTTAGATTTAAGAATGCTAAAAAAAAAATAGAAGCTCTGTATGAACACAGACTCACTGAAATATTTCAAAGCATTTTTCAGAGAACAAACGTTTGCTGAGATCACACCTGATACAGAGAAAGCTTAATCTGTCCCATTCAAAAGAGAACAGATCACTTAGAAAGAAGTTATGGATAACAGAACATACACATTAAGATCACATTTTAAGACGTTATAAAATACTTTTAGAAGTTTTATCAGGTTTTGCTGCAGGTAACCTGAAGCCTTAACAAAAAAACCAAAGAGCCAACATAAAGATATCCAACTAAATGTTTCTCTCATTAATATATTACCTTTCTTTGACTGCAGATATCTCACAGCCCTTATCAAAGTAGGCCAGATCCGTCTCATTTCCCTAAGGTTAAGCCGGTGAACAGTACACAGAGTAATCATCGACTAAGGCATGGCCACCATTCAATGACAAATATAGCTCAAGCTATTTCTCATCTGTCCTATTTTTTGGGGAGCCTGAGATGTAGCTTATTCTAGAAATCATTACAATTGACAGCCACAAAGACGCTGGTGCCTTTGTCCTCTTATGCAACTCCTGGTGTCCCCCTTCTCCCCCCAACAGGAATAAAGAGAGATTACAGGGCTGCTCTCCGTATTTCAGGGCACAGGAGGCTGGATAGGCAATCTCCCCTGAAGCTGGGTTCTGAGAACACAGGTGACCAGGGGAAGACAGGGATTATTTTTCATTCATTTTAGTTGCTGGAGTGGGTGGGGGGGAATCGATACCTTTTATCGTGGCCCAAGGCAGCCATCCCCAGCCCTGCTGTGGCATCGTCTGGGGCTGGAGCAAGAGGGGGAAAACTGATACCCCAATACTAACCAGCCTTAACAACAGATGGCAACTACTTGATTTTGCTTATAGAAGATTTTTGTTCCCTGCTTTTAGAAGTTACTCTCTGAGAGGTACCTTCATCCTGACCCTCACAATACTCTGAGGAGACAAATCCAAATTTCATCTAATACTTTTGTTTTCCAATTTATGACACACAGGATCTGGCATTGTTATTATCCCTTCACGGTAAACAAGTTTTACTAAAAGCAAAGCACAAAGCACACTCTGTTTTAGCTTTGTTTCCAGCTACTGTTACTCACTGTTTATTAACTATTACTCCCCCGAGAGTTGACAGGTTCTGTACTTTGTGAGACATTACTAGGGTGTGGTGTTCCAAGTTCTCCCATTCCTAAGTTATTTCTCCTGTGTGCTACTATAATACGTCTATGTGTGGCAAATACTAGCTTAGCTGAGTTCAGCAAGGTGCAGCAAGCAGGCAAGACAAAGACAGTGTTAAATGCTCCTTCGTGTGTCCTCCAAATGACGAAACAATAAAAATTCTAAATAAACTTAACGTTATTTTTTTCCAAGACAACTAATCATCAGCTCTGCCTACCAAATCCTTAGTTCAGATACATTTGCCCTGAACTTCTGAAGTAACAGCCTGTCTGTGCTCCAAGATTACAGTGACGCAATACTTCACTGCCAGCTTCTCTTCCAAAAAAGAAAGTACACTGAAATGAAAGCAAGCACGAGGAAAGTTATGCTTACGACCAGCAACACTCAACCTTTTAGTTGTTTTCCATCTAAGGAAGACTTGATTCTTTGGCTACTAACAGAATTTGGAGCTTAATCCCTGTATACTCACACCCACAACTCCAATATACAAATACCTCCTAGATTATAATACGGAAAATATTAATGTCTCGGGGTGCCAGTTAAGATTATCACGTGAGTGAGTTTCCCATGTCCATCTAACTATTGTTAAGCCTCAATTTCAAGTCCAACCCTCTCATTGTAATAAATGCATGCTCTGTGGCTACTTATTGTCTCTGGTTTGGGGGGTGGATAATAGGGGTGGCAACTTCCGAGACATCAAGTAAAAAGACGTTATTCTTCCACTGCAAACGCTGCCTACGCTCAGACACTTGAAAAACTACTTCTTCCAAAAGGTGAGTGAAAAGCAGAATCACCCTCGCAGTGGCTTCAAACATACAAAGATCACAAACAAAGCCGTCAGATCATCACATCAGTGCAAGTACAAACCAAACAGCTCAAGCGCTCTTTCATTTCAAATCATTCTCAAAGGCAGAAGGGGTGGGGTGGGGAAAAACCAACCCCAAAGCATCCCAGCTGTCAGGTGAAGCAGCTCCTGCGGAGGGGCAGCTCCGCACTGCAAGCGCATGACCAGAATATTTTATTTCCTAGCTTCGCTTTCTGCTAAGGAAAAACCTACAGAACCACAGGTGGTAAAACGTTACATTAAGAGGGGGGAAATAAATATACATATATTTATACATCAAATGAATAAACACTTGTATATAAATAAAAGCCGCGTACCTTTCGCCCAGCACATCGGGAAGGGGCTGCAGCCGCTCTTCTCCATGCAGCCCGCACCTGCCCGCCTCGGGGGCTGCTGCCCGGCCACCTCCAGCAGCCACATACACGGACCGTGCCCGATATCCCGGCCAGCCCCGGCACACAATGTCCCGATTCACCGCTCCCGGAGCCGCCTGGACGTGCCGGATCCCCCGGCGGGGAGGGAGCCCCAGGAGAGGAGGAGGGAGCCCCAGCCCTGCGGCCTCACCCGGCTGCGGGGGGAGCGCGGTCCCGCAGCCCGCCCGGGGCACCGCCGCGCTCCGGAGCGGGGATGCTGCCCCGCTGCCTCATCCTCCCCCGCCCCGGAGCATCCTCCTCCTCCTCCTCCTCCTCCTCCTCTTCCTCCTCCCCGGGTGCGGTGCCGAGGCGGAGTGAGCCCTGCGGAGGAGGGCGGGCAGGGGCGGGAGGCGATTACCCAGCGCCTATTAATATGCTAATCCCCGTCTGCTGCCCGCGCCCGGCAGCCTCCGGTTCACCCGCTGCGGAAAGGCAGGGCTGGAAATCCCGCCTGACCCGGCGGCACACCGGCCACCCCCTAACAGCCCCTTACTCCCCAAAACCCGCGTTCTGCCATCGCTTTTATACGTTTTTGATCTCCGCTTACTGACACAACTCCAGACACCGTGAAAGCACAGGAGAACTTCCCTATAACCGCACGGGAACTTCCCTAAACTTCAGCAGGAATTGGGGTCACGCCCTCCATCACCACCTGCCCCACTCCACAGGAGTCATTGACGGAAGAAAGCTGGTGGTGATGCTTTGCCTTAAACAGCGAATATCACAGCCCACGCCCAGGGGTTACTCGGTGCCGCATCCAGCCCCGCTCTAAACCCAGGGTTTCTTTATCTCATCAGAAGGCAAAGGTCACCTCAAACATACACCCCAGATGGTGCACGGCCTTTGTTTCTTCTTAACTTTGCAGTACCTAACATCAAAAACTGCTTACAACCGTTTTTCTTTTAAAATCGTGAGTGTAAACGTTGAAAAAGCCTGTGTTTATAAACACACATCCAGGCAGAATGTGTATACGGAATTTAAAAAAAAAAAAAAAAAATCCCTTTTACATCCAGCAAACATTTCACAAAAATTATAAATAACTTGAATTAGCTAAAATACATATTAATAATAATTCAACAGGAACAAGACTCACACTGATCATTAAAGCTCTTTATATATTCCACTGTAATCTCTTCTCACTCCCAGCCCTCAGCAGTAAGGCGTAAGGCTTATCCAAGACTAGCACCAAAAGGGAATTAATCTAAAGCCAGCAGCCTTCAACTCAACCTATCTGCCTACTTGTAGCAGCACGCACTCGTCTACAGCATATGTTTAATTACCATTCTTTGCTGCCATCTCATTTCTCAATACACTGGCTATGCAGAATTAGTGGTGTACGTCAAAATTTTTGATTAAAAAAACCCCAAAAACAACAAAGCAGCAACTGCATTTAAGTATTGTCTTCTCTATTTAGAGGAGAAAAAATATTCACTGAAAAAAAAAAAGAGAGAGAGAGAGAGAGAGATTAGGCCACAACCAGGCCCATCAGATGTTCTGCATCACTGCTCAGGCACAAAGCTCTTTCTGGGGCTGGAGAAAGCCAAAGGGAACTGAAGACATGCCTGGGTGCCTTCCTCCCCCCACCATAAAGTTTTCAAAGCCCTTCAGTGCTACACAGACAGACAAACACTTTCAGGGACAAGGTCGATTGTATTTACCTTCAGTAATAAAGCAAAACATGCTACAATAATATTTAAAATACCAGTTATTGTATTTGTGTGGGTACAGAAGAGGCACAGACGGGCTCGGTGCCCTTCTGGTTCTGCAGCTCACAGGGCAGGAAAGCTGCTTTTACACATCCAGCTCTGCCATGGGCTTTCCTTGGTGACCTTGAGCAAGTCAGACTTGTTTCCTCAGAAAAAGGAAAGCCACAGATACTTCTTCAGTTTTCCTTAAGTTGGTTTGATCTGTGCTCTAGAGTGTAAAATATATTAAAAAAATGTGTTTCTTCCATAAAAACAAAGTGGTTTGTAGAAAAGCTGCTACAAAAATCCAGAAGTAAAAAGGGGAAGGTCTAAATTAAAATTTTATTCATGAAAACAAAACCCTTTAAATATCAACTGGTAAGTGCATTACCAAGGAGAGTTTAATAAACAGAATGTGTGGACTCACATTTTTCTTTACACTTTTAACAGATGAGGCTAATACAGATTATCAATCCAAGTGTCAAGAGAAACTGCCTGCTCATATAATACCAGTATTAGCATTATTCTCCTCAAGGACATACTTTCTTCTTGTTGTATTAGGCTACAAAATGAAGGTGAAAACACAGTACTTCATAGCATGAGAGATTTTTTTATTCAATTTTAGAGGCTATCCAGCATTTTACACTCTATTTATTTTTTCACATAAGCCAGGTGCTTCCTTGATGCTAAGATTTAAAAAAAATATTTAATTTCTTAATTCAGAACTGTTTCTATTAGAGGCACCCTGTAGACATATGCTCATTCTCTTCTTTCAAATAACATAATTTTTCTGGAAAAAAAAAAAAAGGCCAAAAGCATCAAATCTGTGTTCTGAAGATAATCAGAAACCCCAAAATTCCAAGTTGCAGGAAGGAAGGGGGGCAGGGCTAGAGCAGGAGACAAGGCACAAAGTAAAAAAAAAAAACTTGAAAAGTTAAATATGTCTCCAGTACACTTAATATCAAGTATTTACAACATTTCGTAAATACGGCTCATCAAGTAGGTATCTGAGTAGCATTTATGTAAAATAATCTGTTTTAAGTCATGCCCATCAGATTATACCATTTACTGAGGTAAGAAACATCTGTCAGAAATTAGGACTGTGAAACGGGAACGTTAGTTTTTGTTGTGCAAGATCCATATTGCTGACACACATTGATAGTATCTGCACAGTAGTCACTGAGTAAGCAATGGTGTTAACACCTATCAAAGATAATTCCAAAATAATATTTATTTAAAAAATATAATGCATCTATTTCCACTAAGAACACACAGAACCACTGGCTATTTTCCCAAAATACACACTGTAACCAGAAAAAAAAGCTCAGATGACCCCAGAAACAACAGACAGGCCAAGGTCCTCAGTGAAGAAATGGCATTTTGCCTCAAGGAAATTCAAGTTAAGACTTTTCTGCTGTGACTACGATTTTGGTTGCTCAATTTCAGCCTGGTTTTAAAGACTATTGAAATCAGCATCAGGTTTTGTAAAGTGTGTGTGTGGGGGAAGTCAGAAGCTTTTTCTGAATTGTATCAAGGCATTTAGTTTTTGTTTTAATTCTGTCTGCAGCACTGATCCTGTCTCATAGTGAAGTCACCTGCAAAAATCACAAAGCTTTGGGGAACAAAGGGTTAAACAACAGTTTTGTACAACTGGGAGGCACATAAAAGGTTGTCTAATTTTTTCCACGCAAGCTTATCCACACAAAAATAAAAGATCTAAACCGCCTGTCAGACAAACTGGCAAAGCCTGGCTTTCTCTAGGGTTGTGCGCAGAGCCTGAGCTCCTGGGGGGTGTCCTAGAGACGTCATCAGCACAGAGCCAACCAGGGTTTCTCCCTCAGTGAACGGCATCATTAGGATCTCTCTGCTATTCAACTGATTATTTTCACATCAGCTCATATCACTATTCATCAAATTTCCATCGAACTGGCAGGCGAGTTGGAGAAGGGGACCAGGACAGAGCCAAACACAGAACACTTGTCCGAGTTCCACTGCCCTGAAAAACCAAACTGAATTCAGTATTTGGAAAGTGTGAAGAAAGCAGTCAGAGCTGTACCAGAGCAGTGTTGGACAGCAGAACAGAGATCTGCTTTCAGTTCCTCTCCTGCAACACCTGTTCAGCAGATGAACACACCAGCAACAGAGCTCCTCCAAGAGAGAGGAGAGCAGCCCATTCACTTGTTCTAACAAACCCCAAGAGCTCCAGCCTAGAGCACAGCAACTGCATCAGCATGAGGGCTGGGGCACCTCTCCTGTGAGGAAAGGCTGAGAGAGCTGGGGTTGTTCAGGCTGGAGAAGATAAGGCTCCAGGGAGACTTCAGACTTTCCAGTACCTAAAGCGGCTACAAGAGAGCTGGAGAGGGACATTCCACAAGGGCATAGCGTGATAGGACAAGGGGGAATGGCTCTGGAATGAAATAGAGTACATTTAGATTAGATATTAGGAAGAAATTCTTCCCTGTGAGGGTAGTGAGGCCCTGGCACAGGTTGCCCAGAGAAGCTGTGGCTGCTCCAACCCTGGAAGTGTCCAAGGCCAGGTTGGATGGGGCTTGGAACAACATGGTCTAGTGGAAGGTGTCACTGCCCCTGGCAATGCGGTTGGAACGAGATGATCTCGAAGGTGCCTTCCAACCCAAACCATTCTATGATTATTATTATTTTGGACTCCATAATTCATAGTCTTAGTCACTTCACAGCTACTGTTTATCCCTCAAATAGTTACTAGAAGGTGAAGAACAAATGCATTGTTTTGAAGGAGATCTGCATATTCATGTAGGAAACGGAAAAAATTTATTATATTCATCTTGCTAATAAAGATAAAAGTTTCCAAACCAAAGATACCCTCAGGACAAGTGGATTATTTTTTTTTTTTGGTAAAGCCACAAATGCTTTTTACTGAGACAACTGCAGAACAGCCTGTAAAGGTGAGAGTGCCTGATGAGTGTACTAAAAATTAAAACATGTTTATTGATCGTGTGACAATCTTCTGCATCCTAATTAATTTGCTTTTCCGTGTTAGTATCCAGAATTTTGCAAACACCCTCTCCAGGCACTGAAACTGCACTGTAATCTTTGTTCCTCTTCATTTTCTCAAGTTTGTTTTTTTATGTGTTTTTTGTTAATTACTATTGTTATTTTGTGAGTTTGTGCATAATATTTAAGAGTGGAAAAGATGATCTGCCCTAAGTTTCCCTTTAGCAAGAGTCAAACAAACATCATCTTTGTTCACAGGAACTGCTGAAAAATGGTTCATCACCATTACATCAAACCTCAAATTATGGTTCCTGAAGTCTGCCCTACTCTGAGCTCAGGTTTGCTAAGGCTGTCTTGTAAATCTACCTTTGATTACCTGGTCTCTAAATTTATCATCCTTGACCACTACCAAGCTCTTGCCCTTTCATCCACATCTTCTCTGGCACACTT
This sequence comes from Lepidothrix coronata, assembly GCF_001604755.1. NCBI lineage: Eukaryota > Metazoa > Chordata > Aves > Passeriformes > Pipridae > Lepidothrix > Lepidothrix coronata. The sequence goes on along the minus strand of NW_016690247.1, from coordinate 80,639 downwards.
TTCTCCTGAAGGAGAACAAGAGTGATGGGTTTCATGTCCTCCAAGGGTCTCTGAACACCCAAGAAGCTCAGTCATCATTCTGCTGCCACCAGAGATGGTCCTTCTTATTTAAGTATGAGCATTTCAACAGACAAAACTGAAAGAAAAATGACACACTACTTTGAGTGTCAAAATCCAAGTCCAGTCCTTCAACAGAAATAATTCAGCACAGCTGAGAAGCAGCATCACTTCCATGAGTTCATTTGACTGTTTGCAATACAGACAAACTCTAATTCCATGCTCTAGACTAGATTAGGACATTTTTCTCTCGAAGTCTCAAAAAGCAGAGATGACTTACGTAAGCCCATTCTAGACTATAAACTGCTGAGGAGCTCTGCATAGGACATTCTTCTGTCAAAAAATTCAGTCCAATACTGAATTTACTGTTATCTTCCTCCAACTGGTGAATTGTATAGTAGGATACATCTTGGGTATAGCCAAAAAGTGCAGAGTTTTAAAGCGACACTTCATCACCTTCTGGACCACGGTCACCTATTCAGCCGTAGTATCCTCTGAGCTACATTTTAAAATAGTAGTGGTCAGAATTCACTGGTTTTCTTTCCAAATCTTAACCTATTGGTAGTAATGAGGTGGGGAACAAAACAGAGCAGGATGTTGGGAGAGAGCAGGAGGAATGCAGTGTTAATGAAGTTTCCCATACCTCCCCTTCCCGAGGGATCTCCTGATGCTGTGCAGCAGAGCAGACAGCAACGCAGCCTCCCAGCCCCTGCTGTTGAGACAACAGATGTTAGAAGGACCACTAAGTTCACTTTATTTTTATTATTTCATAAATAAAGACTAGTCATTTCTTAAACCCATATGGGTTGTATTAGTTTTCAGGCATGAAAGTTGTAGCAGATTTCCTTGTGGGTGGACTCACCCGCTCATATTCTCCCACTTCCTTCCATTTATTTTTTGAAGGCTTTACTGTAGAGAAGGATAAAGTCAACACCATGAAAGCTTAGAGTGGTTTAAAATTGCTCCTTCCTTAGGGCACTGATTCCAGTCTTCTGTCTCTTCATGTTCTAGGCTATTTACAGAAAAACCCAACCAACAAAACCACTGCTATCCTCAAGACATCTTTGAGAAGTTACTTCACAATTCCAGTGCTTATAATTAAAATCTGCTTCATGGAGACCTGGAAAGAAGAGGTGAAAAGAGGAAGAAAAGTGATCTCTACACATGCTATTCCTCATCTTACTGCAAAATAAAATCTGATACTTTTGCTCTGCCACAGGTTCACTGTGTGCACCAGTTTGCACTGCTTCTCTTCAGCCTTTTCCGACGTGGAGGATCAGGGATGACTGGAGAAGAAGTGAGACAAAGCAATCCAAATGGTCACCAGAACCTTTCTTGACCTTATAAAACTTCCTTTATTTATGGGGAAAACCTTCCATTTATGAGGTGAACACAGTAGAAGGTATCTGAAGGGGGAGGACCTCAACCCTTTGATGCTGTTTAAAGAAAATGCATTCTGAGGGGATTACTTTTGATCGGTGGAAGGGATCCATGAGTGGATCAGTTGACTTTTCTTAAAATCCATCTTTATTAATTCAAGAGTAACCTAGAAATAACTAGTCACATCTGCTAAAAGGGATATAGGAAAATGAAGTTGCTTATGGGTCAGCAAGTCTCTTTAGTGTCTGTTCACATCTGGGCTGCTTTCTTGCTCATCCAATACCAGTTACAGGAAAGAAACTGAGAAAACTGCAGCCACAGAGGATACAATTAATTTATCAGAAATGGTGCAGCCTGGACACATCTCTCTTGTCCTGCTTCTCCTCCATATGCTAAATACAAAGTTAGAGCAACAGTTTACCAAAAAACTTATAGCTGCCAACATCTTTTTAGCATAAAGTTGTACCTGATTAACATGAGTTGTATCTGATTCCCGGTGTTACCTAAACCACAAATAAAACATTAGAAATTCCTCAGACTTTCAAATCATTAAATGCAATTACAAACTGAATAAAAAAATAATCCATGAGCTCATAGTAATGCAACATTATTCCATTTATACGTATATATAAACACACTGGTGGAACAGTTCACGTTGTACTTCTTAGTGAAGGATGAGCGTAGCATAAATCCCCTATGTGTAAACAAACTCTTATAGGCTCAAGCAAATAGCTATTTAAGTTTAAAGTTCCAGTGTTGCAGAACAAATCTACAAGCCAGTGCTGATAACCTCCAAGTCTAAGAAAACAGAAAATTAAAAATTAATTATTAATTTTTTACAAAACATCTTTTTAAAGTTGCACAGTACAAACATTAAGACTGCTCTAATAACCAAGCAAATTCTGTGCCTGAGCTATCAAGCAAAGACCAGTGTATTTTAGAAAAATAAGAAAATACTGTAAAACAGACACAAATCCCCCCTTCCCTCTCCAGTTAGCATAATTTGGATTGAAAAATTCCAAAAAACAGTTTGATGTTTTGTTTAGGAGAACCACCAGTAGAGGCCAGGTATCGCTGAGCCTCCAAAACACAGAAAATTCAATTCTTATTCACTTTAATCAACCTCTTTCCCTATTTTTGTACCAAGAAAGGACATTCCATTTACAGGGGCTTTAACCTGTATCACTGCTTTATGAGAACAGCAATAAACTTTCAAGGAGCAGCTTCTCAGGCAGTCATTTTATGCTGTTACAGGGAATGAAAGGTCATCTTCAGCTAACACAAAACCTTTTATTCCATGCAAAATCCACCACCCTAAATAGCCTCATTTGCTCCTCCAATTACACAAGGCAGCACAGTTCTGCTGAACAAGTTCTGTTTACCTATGAAAATGCCTGCAGAGAGGTATCAAAGAGCTCAGAGAACACAAGAACATGTTGCTTAGTTTAAAAAAAAGGCTTCCAGGAGTTCACCACCAAATACAGCTCAAGCTTGTTTAGGTAACCAGCTGTGAAACAAGATGGAACAGCACTCGGTGTGTCAAAGGCAGCTCATGCCACCTTTTATAATGCATAAATTGATGCATAAATTGATGAGCAGACCAATACAACAACATCTCTGTAGCTCCAAACTCATCTGAGCTTTAAGTGTGCTAAACTTCACCCGTTGACTTGAGGACAAACTTCAGCACGAAAGGCAGTGCTTTGACGAAGCTGGAAAGACATGCAAGAAGTCTGTTATGAAAATTAAACTAGGCAAGACCAAGATGTACAAGACCAACTGATACAGCTGGGAAAGAGCTGTTTGGGCACAGCCCTCCTTCAGATCTAAGGGATGTTAAATAAGTATCCTATGTCTTCAAACGGTAAACAAAACATCAAAAAGCCACTTTCTGATGGCAGCCTGAATGACCTACATTACCAAAGATCACAAGAACAACACTGTCAGCACGTAACAGCATCTGACAGGGCCAGGAGCTCATCTCCTGTGCAGTGCTGAGCTGTAGAGCACAGCTTCCAAAAAACCTCTGGTACTGCTCTCCCCAATCCCATTTGATGCATTTCAACCAAGACTCTAGTACTAAAGCTTTTAAGTGAACATGAGACTGGGATAAAAATCAGTGACTGCATAACCAGAGGCAGAATATAAACCTTGTTCTACCACCCAGACGTGGAGAACAAGTGTAGTGAACTTAAAATGGGAGTAGGAAAGTTCAAGTACCCCAAAATAAATGCATAGTAAGAATTTTTAAATTGCAGAAGATGTGAAACTGCCACTTTAATAGGTTAAATACCTTCAAGTCAGTTCTGCCTTAGGCTAGAAGGACAGACTTCCTTTATCCCCTCAAGTTTGGAAGGATGTAGGTCATTAGACAAAGCCTGATCACTGTCCTTAAAATTTCTACTTAAAACCCTACTTTAGGAAGTTCTATATAAAAAAATTTCAATAATTCAGTTACTGATGTCTCCAGAACCTCAACCACAGTCACTGCCTCTAAAGTGTCACTGTATCATTTGGCTCCCTCACCCTTCTCTATCTAAAGCCTCAGGTTTGCTCCACTAAAACATCTGAAGACAATCTGAATCACAACATAAGTTCTATTAATCCTGGAAATACAGTTCCAATATTTCTCTGTATTAAGCCTTTCACAGAAACAGTTATCACAGATAACTCTCACAAATTACCATGGGAAAAAAACCCCTTAAAAATAATAATTAAAAAAAAAATAAAAATCAAACCATGTGAAACCACTCCAGTAAGTAATCTGAATGGACAATAACTAGAAACTTTAGTTTTAAGGATCTTCTTAGAGGAATAATTAGTGAATGAAGATATAATCTGGAAAACATCTTTGTGCCAGAGTTAAACAATTTAAGAATTTCTTAAGAAGTTTCACATCCATCTCAAGTGTGCTTCCAGCCCACTAATGGAAGCACAGGCATTTAACACCCCACTTCTGTTATCCTGACCCTTTGTCAGAATGAAGTCCTGAGAAAAAAAAAATGTGCTTGCTACAAAGAACAGACTTTGTTAGTGCTGGTACGTTTGACCCTTCCATAGGAAAACCTGAAGAAATCAGCTTTACACCTGATAAAATAACTTCTGCAGATTTTATATTCAGATTATTGATCTGCCTGAAGGAGACACCCATAAGGTGATGGGATATCTTCTTAAATATGTTCTTAACCTTCTGCAAATAAAAAAGGGAATGGGGGAGGAAGCCATAGGTACAATATGCACAATTTTTGTTACTACTTCCTTTTTCCAGTCTTCTGCTGAGCAAACAAACCCAGCACAAATAAGTTATGAGCTAAGACACAAGCTGAGCAGTGGAGCTATACATTAAGAGCTGTCAAGGATGTAAAAATAAACTAAAGGAAAGATCACATAATCCTTTATTTATGGTCATTTTAGGCGTAACTTATAACAAAGTAGCTGATTACAGTTCAGCTGTGCAGTGTTTTTCCTCTTGGTTCACTGCAGTCCGTGATGTTACTCTTCAAACAAGCCCATGTGTATTTTGGGAGAAGATCCCAAGCCACTCCCAGCCCAGGTCTTGCAGAACAAAAACACACACTAACATTTTGTATAAACCAACTACACAAGATCCAGCTTGATTTTCAGATTCTTGCTTTCAGTAACACTGTTATCCCCACCCTTCCTTTACTCCACAGCTTTTGCTGTGAAAACCTTGGGCACCAACACACTCCGACACTACAGCAGGGGGGTCCCAGAAATTCATGGAAACTGCACTTTCTGTGGAACAGTCGTTGAGAAACGGAGTGAAAATGCATCACGGGCCTCAGCAGAACAGAGTAAAGAACACACATTTAGGTACCATAATTATTGGTTTCTTCAGTTTGCCAAATTTCATCTTTTCCTTAAGTAATTCTGCACCAGAACAAGACCCTTTCAGTGACTGCCACTGAAGGCTGTGCTGTAAAGGACCAACAGAATCTCCTTCACAATGACCTGATGCCCTGATTGTAGCTCACTGCCCTCCATTTGTGAGGCTGGCTCTGCTCCTGGATTTATTTTTTATCCTGTAAAATGAGACAGATGAATTCTCCAGTCACTCTTAGCAGATACCCACCCCCTAACTTGCCTATACAAAACCTTCTATTAACTAGAAAAACCCTTGCTACTACAAAAGTAAAAATCAACCTTGTCAGTTCCTAACCCCTTACCAAATACCCTCTAAAAATCCCTCTGAAATTTCTACAAACATGTCCCATTTCTGCAACCTTGGTGGAGTCCAGACAAAATTCCAATCTAGGTCTCCAAGTACATCGTTTGAATAATCCTTATCAACATCCCTTCAGCTGTTTCTGCACAACCACCACCAGCCAGTTTGCCAGCAAGAACATGCATGTGGGTGTACAGAGTGGAATGAACTTCCTTCACTTGGGAATCTGAGCTGCCAGGTCCTGGACATATTTATTGTGTGTTCCTCTGTATTCCTTTGACACCAAAACAGGTAAACAGCACACAAGCATCTGTTCCAAGCAAAACATTACCACAAGTTATTTATTTTGTGACAGCATGTAGTACAGAGTTCTAAGTCCCGCTGCAATTCTTCTGATATTCTACTGCCAAAAATCTGTAGAATCCCATAGTTTCTGTCCTAAGTGTCCACTTCCCCCAAAAAGCAAACCCTATAGAATTTTCAGGGTTTTCTTCTTTTACGTTTTGTCCAAAAGTTCTGTCAAAAACTTGCCTTTTTTTTTTTCTTCCTTAAGAAGAACACCAACTCTTAATATGTTTAAAGTAAAGCACTGGATGATCCCCTTTCCCTGCACCCCTAACTATATGAGACAAATCACTCATCTCTCAAATGGAAGACTAAGAAACCTCTTTCAGGGAAACCTGGCTAAGGAGTGTCACCAGGTGCCTGCATGACACTGAAGCTCAAGTTGCTTCTCCATCATCCTCAGTGAGAAAATATATATATAATCTTACTATTTCTAAAACAAACTTTTCAAACTAGGAATAAAATGAAGTGAACTATCTAAAAGAATTAAGAATATGTGCCGTTGACTTAATTCAAAGCTGGACTACAACACTGGAAATCAGGATACTTCATGTTATCCAGAGTGGAGCAGCCACATCTTTTTCTGGTACTTGCAAAAAGTTGCACAATTTTTCCTGGGAAAAGTCTCCTTACCCCTCTGAACAGCATAATTCCTAAAGACATCATGTCTAATATTAATTTCTAAGGAAGCAGATAAAAATTTCCAATTTGTCCTAAAATAGAGATTAATTAGAACAAAGAAAAAAAAATCTTAGACACTATCTATTCAAGTGATACAATTTCTATTTGATGCACCCCTGACTGCTAAAATTCTTCCACTTGGAGGTGATTGCACAGGAGTAAGCAAGAACAAGTAAGCAGTGTGGGTGTCCCCAAAACCTTGGGAGTCAGAACTCCAGACAGGAAACAATAGAGGAATGTGGTGAACTGCTGATTTGTTTGTTTATTCTAAACTATCAGACTATTGATCCAGCCTGTTAACATTCATAGGAACAAGGGGCTTTTCAAGTCCTCAACTCACTCCTTCCCCCCCATCATGTCATAGTCCCAGTGAGTGACCAGTATATCAAATTTCACCTTCTTTGAGCATCAGACTAGAGCAGATATTAGGGGTGCCACTACATTCCCAATACTCCTGATTTATGTCCTGAATTTTTTGTTTAATACTACTCTCAATAATCTACCTTAAAACTTCTTTCTTTCTACCCCATCTCCTCCTTTTTCCTCCATCCTTACCCACACTCCCAGAAAAACAATGTCCTCCAGCCAGGGCAAGGTTCTTAACTATGAACCATTTCGCAGGCAGTCATGGCAAATGGGGGACGTTCCTGACAGCTGGAAGAAAGCAAATACTCCTGTCTTCAAGAAGGGAGTGTCTGGATGGCTGTGGGCTGGTCACTCTTACTCCATTCCTGACAAGGTGATGGAACAAACGACCTGGAAAGCCATTTACAAACAGTAAGGACAAGGAGGTGATCAAGGGTAGTCAGCAGGGATGTATGAAAGGGAAAACACGCCTGAACAACCTAATGGACTTCTATGATGGAAGTACCAGCTTGGTGGACAAGGAGTTGTCATTTCTCTTAATTTCAGCAAGACTTTCAACACTGTCTCCCATGACAACATCCTAATAGACAAACTGATGAAGTTAGGGACTAAATAAATGGACAGTCAGATGACCTGGAAACTCTCTGAATTGTCCAGCTCAACTTTTCAAAGGAAAAACACTAAAATTTCGATAACTTACAATTTCTTGAGGTGCTTAATACATCTCATCATCTCAACACTACTTCATAGGTCAGCCTCACTGATAAAAACGTTATTCTTACCAAACCAAGCTGTTGTTATTGTCCTTGTGGGCATTAGCTATAAAATATGGATGGGAACAGGCAAGAGGGCGGCATCAAAAGCACAGCCAAAATAAGCACAGAAAGTTTCACTGGAAAGGCTTGCAAACAGATAAGATTCAATGTCAAGACCTTAGTTGTCACCTCCCCAAGCGCTCAACACAAAAAATCCTCAGACATCCAACAGCAATAGCTTCTAAAAGGATAAATACATTGTTTTTCCAAGTATCAAAGGTATTACAACAATGAGAAAATGCATTTTATGAGGTAGAGATGATGAACTTATTAAAACTACTCTACAAAACTATCAAATTAGAAGGCTTTAATACACAAATAGCAAGGGAAACTTCCTCAAAGTGACATTTAAGTTTTTTTCAGCAATAATCTCACCCAGTAGTAATAGGAGTTTTGTGATATGGAATTTGGAAATCTAGAAATAGCACCTGCCTCAGGTGTAGTGGTAGTGAAAGAATTAAAACTACAGGGCACATCTGCATCAAAAAAAGGAAATTCTTCTCAAACCTTCTGAACTGTAAGCAGGCAGCTATTCTAACTTGATAGCAGTATTATTTCATAAACAGAGATGCTTTTACTCTCTCACTTGTAAGAATATCTCATCATGCAAATAAAACCATTACAACCCAAGCCTTTACAAATATATGAAAATTAAGTTTACGGCTGCACAAAAATCAGAATTCTTAACAGCACTTGCAAAGATTCCTAGAAGGAAAAAAATTCCTGATTTTCAAGGGATTACTGAAAATACAGCTTTTAGTGGAAAAGTGCAGGTTTCCTCGTGTAATCCCGTAAGCACCACACCGGGCACTCTGACATGAGAGGAACTCTTCAGCCTTACTGCAGCTTGTGTTTAATTCTTATTTAAAGTTGAATTGACAAACCAAAAAGCTACTATTTTGTACTTTTTTTTTTTTTTTTACTTCTGACTACAGAGTTGGTTACCTTTTCCCCTCTTTAAGCAGGGATATTAACAACAGCTCATGTTACTGAGTTTATTCTCAGCTGCATGAATAATCACTGCATAATTTATTACCCTCAGTAATACATGTGAACATTTATTTTAAGAATTCTGCATAACCTCAATTCTGTCAATTCTTGCTACTGCAACTCTGGTAATTCCTCAACTGATTTTTCATTTTCCAACTTTTAGCATCTTAGCAAGTACACAAAGCCATTGGGGCTTTTGAAACTGGAACTGCTGCATTTGAGTTCATCACACAGGCAGGTGTAGATTTAGGATAAGGAAGATGTAAGAGAAAAAAGCAGCAGCAGGTTGTTCTGAGGCCCTGTGCTCCCATGGAAGGTGCCAGGAGCTGAACTTGGATTCATTAAGGGATCAGGTGGACAGAGGAGCGGACAGAGCAGGCCCCATCCTATGGAAGCAGCAGGGCCATGCACACCAACAACAGACTGAATGAGGACAGGCTTGAAATTCAGAAAGACCTTCTTCAGGTTGAGCTGAAGTTGTGTAACTTCCTTTTTTGTTTTGTCCTAAATGACACTTGGAACTAAAAATAGTTACAAAACCATTTAATATTTCAAGATAACAATGATTCTGTGTGAACGGTGCTTACCCAAACTGTACACTGTACATCAAAAAATGCACACAGAAACAGCATGTATCAAACATGCTGCATATCTGGGACTAAGCTACACAAGGAACACTTATTTCCTATTGATTTTTTTATACCTTATGCTAAGAGAGAGCAAGATTTTACTTCACTCGAATTCTGTCTGGAGGAGAGCATCATCAAGAACAAACATCTGTACCTAAGAATCCATTCTGTGAGAATTTTTTGTTCCATTTTTAAACAAAACCCAGTATATGCTCATTTCTTATATTTGTCTTTATTTTCCTCTAGTTCTTTGAAACAGCTTTTTGCTGCCTTACGATTTCTTGATTCTTTGATGAATATTTGCACTACAGGGTCAGGAACAAAGGACCAGCTCTGAAGAAAAGTCACCTACATCACACAGATGCTACAGCTGTTTTAAATTACACGTGACAAAATCCAGGAGGGATTGTTTCTAATCCCAACAGTGTCAACAGGGAAAGTTTAACTGCATTTACCAAAGGAAACTGGTATTTCATGCCTCCAGGCATACTGTGAACACACTCAGGTTGCAAGAGAACTTCACACACAGACAGGAGAACTGTGCTCTCTATCCACCTTTGAAACTGCATTTTAGCAAGTTGCTCTCCAAGCCCTTCCTGGTTCACATTCCAAAAATTTTCTATGCTCATCTCCATGGCCTCCATGACAAGGTAGTAAAAACCCAAGTTACCCAAAGCAGTGGCACAGATTAATGCAGGATAACACTCCTGAGTAATGATTTAACCAACAACCTCATCAACTTACTCATTCACCTGCCCACAAACAATCCTTCTTTACAAGAAGGTTTTGCTATGAAAATAAGTGTTCTGGGTGACCTTGGTGTACCCCTGACTGTACCAAATTTACGTGCAACACAACCTCAAACAAGACACTACAGTCAAGACGACTTCAAGTAGCGTCCTCCTTCCTGCAAAGTCTTCAAACACTGCAAAAGCCCCCTTGTCCCATATGGTGATGAAAATTTTAAGTACTAAAATGAGGTGGCCAAAGTGAGAACATTTCTAGTGACATCTATTGTCCACTGCTGAAAGCAGCACCAAGGAAAAAAGAGATAAAGTTCTTCCAAACTTGAAATAAGAAAATGCCATTATTTATTGCAGTGACGAGTTCTGATGATTAAAACTTCCCATCTGAATGCAGAACCTTATCTTCATTCCATTATATCTTTTATCCAGACTGTTTTTCCAATTTATTATTATTCAAATTTCTTTTGAATTTTAATCCCATCATTCAACGTGCTCGTAACTCATTTTATGTTGGTGTTACCGTCAGATAGAGGCACAGAAAGTCCATCACCACAGTCATTAATAAAAATATTGTAATAACAAAGACAAGTCAGATTCCTGAGAGACTCCATCCTTCCCTTCTGACAATATTTTAAGCAGGTCTTTAAAACAGGTTTCCTTAGTTCCTTTATCAGTGGGAATTGCCAAACCCCTGGTACAGGCAAGCCATGTTGTATAGCTTTTATATCCTCTATAAAGGCCTCCTGCCATGCCATGGGAAAAGCTCACCATTTCAAAATCCTGGGCAAACTTTTGCCCTCTATCAGTACTTCCAAGACACAGCTAAAAAGTACAATTAGGACACTCCCACACACATATTCAAATTGAAAAGAATAATCTCACTGTGATTCACACTGGACAAACTCTTCAAGTCCCAAATATAAACTCAGAAAAAGTTTCATCACACATCCTTGTTCTAGAAGCAGCAGAGAAAAAAACCACAACAATCCTTATCTTCCCATCAGCCTGACCTAAACATCGAGTACTTATTTTTCCATTATTTTCCATAAGTACTTGCCTGCCTGACAACCACTCTCAGCACTCAAAACAATTTTAAAGATGCTTTCCTTAAGAGAAAACTTGTTTAGAAGTTTTCTTCTAAAAGAAAACACATTTAGAGTTCTCTTCGTTGATTCTTGAAAACATTGGGGTTTTTTTTCAGAAGAGCTGCTCTAAAGTTCTTGTGGAAAGACTACAACATATCAGCTATCAAGCTTTTAAATGAAATTGCCACTTGATTCCAACAGTAAAGAGCAACTACCTTCAGAGCAGGGATTACATCTCAGCAAGGAGAAATGAAAGAATACATAAAGATCCACGAGCAAAATCAACGAGGCAGAGGGCAAGGACAAAAGGCAGCAGGTCTGACAGTGAACATCCAATGCCTCAACCAACCAGCACTTAAGTCAGGATTCCAGAATTCACATTGCAAGCACTGAAGAGATGGACAAATTCCATCTGCCAGGGAACAGGAGGCATCCTCACTCTGAGCTCTGCAGCACAAGTTGAGCCCATGGCACGAATGCATTTATGAAGTTCAGTACTTGGTTAAAAACCAAATGTAACAAACAGTAAACAAAAAAATGTTATTTTTAAATAATCAGGTTAGTGGTTTTTAGGTTTTTTGGTTGGTTGGTTGTTTTGAGGGGGTAGGTTGAGTTTTTTTGTGAGGTCAGTGCTTTTGGTGTGGTTTACTGTCAGGTTTTAGGTTTTGGTTTAGGGGGGGTTTGTTTTTAATTTTTAAACACCACTGATAGGAGAGACAGGGCCCAATAGAGCAGGGGGTATTTCCAGCTCTGACACAAATCTCCTGTGACCCCAGCCAGGTGAACAGTGTCACCTTCCCTACTACCACCTGAGGAGATTCCTGCCACCCATAAACTCCTCCATCCTCCTTTCCTTGCACATTGTCCCTCTGAATCACCACTAATACTATTTGTGGCTGTTCCTAATCTGTTCCCCTGAGAGCTGCATCACACGTAGGTCTGAGTCGCTTTAAGCACTAACCATCTCACACACATTTAACAACTGCCTATAAATACACCTCAGTTACCTCCTCCCCTTGTCAAAATATACTATTTAAATGAAAAAAAATCTGTACCTCAACAGGTTTTGTTTTAACCTCAGATCCCCACATGACTAAGTACCATGACAGTGCCAATAAGAACCGATATTCTGATTATATAAAAGCATGACTGTATCACAAGTAAGCCCTTAAAAGCTATCTGCTGTCGCATCAAGACATAAGTGAAAGCAGAGGACTTACCTGCTGGCAAGGGAAGTCTTGAAATATCTGTAACAATAAAGAAATACATTTAGAAACAGAAGGGGAAAATAGGTCTCCAATTGCATTGGCCTAATAAATTTTCTGCAAGGCTGTACTTGTTTAATAAAGCACATTATCTGAAGCAATTTGCTGGCTGCCAGGGATGCCACAAGCAAATCAAAAGCATTTTCCTTGTCTCACCCTGCTCATTAACAAGATTACTCTTTGCTCACCTAACTGAAGGACAAAGATTACACTAAAAGGCAATGAGTGTAATTACTGCAGCAGAATACAGGTCACTATGCCCAAATTAGTGCAGAATTCACCACCACCTACAGAATTACTGAGCTCAAAGTGTCAGGGATAAACTTTCTGTAGTAAATTCCAAGGCTTCCCTGAGCTGCAAACAGTGACCAGTCTCAGAGTCTAAATAGATCATAGTAAAAATTATATATTAAAAAAATAGAAATTAAGTTTTCCTAAGTAGTTAATTATATTAACTATAACTCGTTATATTCTTTCTGCCTGCTTTTCATACCTATACTTGTCATTTTAGTATACCTGCTTGTAACTGGTAGTTGAGGTGCCCACCAGAGCTCAGAACAGAAATCAAAACCCACAAACAACTAGAAAGCAAGAATTCCTCAAGTCTGTAAGGACAAGAACTGGGGACACATATCAAGAAGTTAATGAAAACTGGTATAAATACAAGTGGGGGGGATGAAAAAGAGGAACCAGTAAAACAAATGAGAAAAAAACCTGAACTGAACCTAAGAAAAAGGTCTGCATAGTTATTTAATTAAAGGAAATAGCAATGTTGAGTAATAAATTGTCATACTGGGTACAAAATCCACATGGAAACTGAACTTTAACCGTAGCTGTAGCAAGTGAAACAGATGCAGAGATTATCAGGGCAGGTGGTCACCTATTAGAAGAAATAATGAGACTTAATAAATTTATCAGCCCTGCTCTCACCAACAGATTTAACATCATGCTTCCTTTCATTTACAGTCCATGTCTGTGGCCGGAAAAGACGATAAAACCTGAACACCCAAGAGAATTCCACCTGAAACTTAAAGGCAGCCCACTAAAAATTTCCAAAATGAACTGTCCTACCCTGAGGAGATGGTGAAACAGCAACAACAGAAAGCTGAAACACACAAAGTACAAAATGAAAATGGAATGGGACACCACCAAATAACCCCAGAGAAAACACTGCCTGCCTTAGTCTGGTAGAACAGGTAGTTTAAAAAGATAGTAAAGTACATCTCAAAGATGCTCATCATCTGCTTGGGAACAAAACATGTTACATTTCTTACATTTTAACATGTAAGAAATGCCTCGAGACAGGAAAAACCGGGCCAAGGAGACACAGGAACTGCGGGAAGCAAAAAACTCAAGTTGCCTCCTGCAACAGCTCCTGCACAGACCAGATCAGCACATATGGAATGGAGCTTTCTTCCATCAGAGAAATGCTGCAGTGACAGTTATTTTGGAAAGTTACATGAAGATAAGTGTTGCATCTTTTTGTCTGTTTACATACGTTTAATAGTTTCCAGGTACTTTCTTTTATAAAGGCACAAAAAAATTCCTGCTTGTCACTAGGCTACACAATATCAACAACTGCAGCCACATGAGTAAAACATCTAAAGCTATGGATTAGGAAACACCATATTTGATTTTAATTATTCTACAGTGATGGGAACTAATCCCTAAGTTCCATTAAAATTAACGAACATCGAGAAATTTAAGTCACTACAGAAACTTATGAACCACATTAAAATCTTCTTTTAATTCCTGTTGCATTGGGAGTGTTTTATCACAGCATTTATTACTCAGAGCAGATTATTTGGTTACATGTGCCTACACAACACATTTCAATAAAATAACAGTAAACACAACCACCAGAAAGGTGTGTTATCATATATACACAGAGAGGCAGAAAACATGCATTTACATCTCAGGATTTGAACACTTCCAGGGAAAGCTCTGCAGCCAAGACACACATATTTTTAACTTAAGAAAGACCCACTCATGTTCCAGTGTTTGTCCCCAACACCTGAGCCGCTGTTTCCACTGTGATCTCTCCCTGCCAGCACTCCCACAGATCCCGTTACTGCACCAGGGCCTTCCCCAGTGGGGCACCCACACCATCAGCACCGTGGCTGTATTTAAGTCAAACACTGTAAAGATTTCTTACTTCCACGTTCCACTGCAAATTAGTCCCATCAGTGCATTAAGTGAAGAGATGCTGCACCCCTGGGACAACTACACTGAACAGCTTCCTGCAACTGTACCTTCTTCTATTACAATTTAGTGTAAGAGACTGTTTTTAATTTCTAATTGACACACATTAGATTTAAAAACAAGTCAGAGGACACTGAAGCCTGAAGGTCATATCAATCTACTTACAATTGCATAAATGCACTTAGGAAGTTACTTGTATCATATTTTTTAATGATTTCCATTAAGCACAAGATCCTCTATAGGCTGATGTATCTTAATTCTGGCAAACACCAGCCACTACAAAGTAGCAACTCATAACAGCATAAATGAAATAAACACTATCGGGATTCCAAAGATAAATGTAGCAATTCCACTCCTTTGTGTATGCAGACACCACAACAGTAAGTAAAATGCTCATTACCTCCATGTGTTTCTATCAGCTGCAGAGTCACTTCAGGAACTTCCTTACCCTGGGGTTTACCCCGTCTCCCCAGCTCACTCTCATCTCTTCTGGCTCAAAACTTTTCAGCTTTATCCTCCAAATATGGTTTTTCATTTAACATCTAACACTGAAAGATGAGTGGATTCTGGCAGCACTTAAAAAGCTCCCTTCACTGAGAGGTAAACTGAGAACAGGGATTTAGGTAGCTACTCATGTCAGATTGCATTTACAAACTTGCCTTCTTTACTGTGCAAAACTTCCCCCTTTTTGAAGCACATGATTGCAATTCGATCTCTAGAGACAAGAAATTCAACCAATGCCGTGACTTGAAGAGAAAAAAAACAAAAAAAACTAATCTGGTTTGCAACTCAAAGAGAAGCTGGAGAGCATTTTGGAGAGCTGTCCTCTTAAAAGGATTCCCTCACATGATGGGAGGCCTGGACTGACTTTCCTCCTACAGCTCAGTTCCTGAATGCTTGGAGTGCTGTCATACAAACCACGTTCACAGTAGCTGTACAACATGAACCAGTCCTACATTTCTATCTGCTCCAATGTGGTTGTTCAAAGTGAAATCTAAAATGAATCAACTTTTCATGTGCTTCTGGCTCCTACTGATCCTTTCACGAGATCACTCATGTTCTGCATTTATATTCTTCCATATCTCACCGTGCTGCTTGGTAGGGAGCAAACTGCCAGTCTGAATAGGCAGAGAGAAAAATTACTTTCACACCATATTCTTTATCATAATCAGACTTTTACATACTTTGTAAAGGTTAAACAGTTCTCAGGGAAAACTGATTTTATCCCATGTAGATACTGGGAGGATGGGGCAGACGGCCTCAAGAGCTCCTTTCCACCCAAGGTTTCTGTAATATCGTACACAGATGACTATAACAGACCAGGAGACAAGCTGAAATGACATTAGAGGTGCTACAAAGTAAGAAAGTTCCTCAGCCAAAAAAAACTTTCCAAGTAAACCAATTATGTACATGAATTCACTGAGGAATTAAAAAGGACAGTATTCTAAAGAAAGAATACTACTATTACTTCTATATTCACCGAGATGGTTTTGGGGCAGTACAGTCCTCAAATGGGCTTTGTGGATCCCAGCACCAATAGTTTTTTTTCCTATGATTTATGGATGCCTTCAGGACCAGATCTCTCTAACAGTGTATTTGCTCTTATGAAACTATGCATTTTACATTGCAGAAAACCCAATGTTTTCTTAGAAACGGAGCCACAACTTTAACTCTTCCTTCCAAGAGTAACATCTCATCATCGAAAACAGGAATATTTTGTGAGCTTCCTATTCCTACCTCAAGGTAAAATGAGAATATGGCTCCACGGACAACTCCAGAGGCTCAGACTCTCACCCCATCTGCAGCACTGATCTCCTTCCAGAGCTGTGGTAAGCACAGACCACAAGAAATTTAATCCTGTTCTCCTGTAGCAGGAGCTGGCTGACTCTACCCTAATGGTATTCCCTTGAAATTCATTCAGCTATTCAGTTCACAATCTCTTTCCAGGGAAAAGTAAAGGCTCACAGCACACGATGAACCACAGACCACAGTCTCCAGGAAGCTGAGCAGCACATGTCATGGACAACAATCCTTCCAACTGCTGAGGAATATCACAGACAACATTAAATGCAGTTTTCCTATTTATCTACCAAAATAACTTAGGAATACAGATGCATATTCAGCTTTTAGCCTTTGCATGGCTGATGCTGAAGAGTGTTCTTTTAAAGGCTGGATCCAACCATCTGGAAGTCTCCCTTCCTATATTGTCTGACAGGTTAAAAAGGCAGCTGGATGTTCCTCCAGTCTTTAATGAAGTTGAGATCTCATTGTCTATGTCAAAATATTTTTCTTTTCTTTTAAAGAGCAAAAAAGTAAACAGAAGTCACCTCTCAAAAAAAAGAACACCCAAATAACTTTGTAAAATTCCATTTGTTGAGAAGTTCAAGGATTTATCCATGACCATCCAATTTTTTGAGCAAATACCTTGGAGACACAATGAACTAATCCTGACAGCACACCCATTAAGGGAAAGCTATTAAAAAGTTTTACAATATGACTAAAAGATGGTATAAACCACCATTTGCGTTGTTCCATATATGTATTTTTTCTCTTCATTACTGAAAGTGCACCTCTTAATTCTATGCTAAATCTAACCTACTTCTAATTTAGCAATCTGCAGGGATAAATGTTAACAACCTTTTATTCTATCAATTTACATTAAGGCAATTTTAGGGCAATTTTCAGGAGCAACTCAATAAAACCTTTTTGTACATTAGCCATGTAGAATAAGGTGCAGAAGGGGCTCACTGCAAAGCCCCATTTTTCCTAAACCTTTGATTATTCTTACAAGTCTTTAAATGCTCAAACTATTTTTGCTTCCAGTAGCTCCCCCAATGTGCAAACACCAGTACCTGACACACTCCTCGTATGTCAATCAGAACAGCACTAAAAATACCATTTGCTTACTTAGATGGAGTTTTTGCCCCTATTGACATATTTATTGCATTTGCCTCAGGCACAGCAGCAGCTGAATATCCAGCTTAGCTGCAAATCTTCATCTGTTACCCTGGGGAGAGATGGAACGGGACAATTATAGGACAGACACCTCCATCCGCTAAACCCGACTGCAATTATTTTGTGCTTTGGCCAGATCAGGAGAAATTCAGCGTACAAACCCACACATCTCGTGTTTACAGCCCCTACTTCACAGGAGATCCACGTTGCACAGGAGTCCTTTATTATCTTGGTTTAAATCTTTGCTTCAGCTGTGAGTATCAGCAGTAATGATTTAATGCTTTCATTTCTGTCTGCTGAAAAGGTTAACGAGAATGAAGCCCTCCGACACCCTCCCCAGGAAACGTGCACTGCCTGTGTTATGCTTTTCAGAAGTTCTGTTTAACCAGTTATTAAAGGCAAGCTGCTGCCTCTGAAAATCAAAAGCAACACAAAATTAAGGCAAGGGAAAATGAGAGGACCAACTGAAGTACTGCAAAGAACACTAAGGGTTTTTTCATATTATATGTTCGGCTGATAAAACAGGTACTAGGCACAACTATAGTGTGATCACATCTAACATACCTCGAATAGCTTTAGATATGCAAAAGTATTGTGGTATGACACCAGTACAACAAGCATCAGCATCAGCTAAATCATCCTCTACCTTGAGAACACCTTCAGTTCATATCTGCTTCCTTAATTTGTCAATTTGTTGTCAGTTTACTGTTGCATTCCTCTCATTACCTCAATCTTGTCTTTATACCTGCTTTCCTCTTCCAATTTGAAAACAAAATCAATATTTAGTCTCTTAGTTTATAGCATCTACAAAAAAAAAAAAATCATTCAGCAGTTTCAAATCAGAGTTTCCCTTCTATTGAAACTGCTCCAAAATCACTCTGCTTATGGTTCTTAAATACTAGTTTTTGAAATTGAAAAAAATCCAGACTCTGATTCAGACCCGGAGAGTATTCCACATGTTTTCCTCCATCTCAGCTGAACTCTGCTCTGATGAACTCTGCATGCACCTGGAAACTTCAAATTAGTTTACACCACCTCACTGAGCATGACCAGAGTTATCTACCCAGCCACAGGAGCCAAATTTCAGACCAGGCACACTGAACAGTAGGATATTAAATGAAAAGGTTCTGGTGGAAGCTACATTTAAGGAGGTTAAGAAGAGCAGGAGAAATTACTCAATCATTACTCAGGGCAGGTGGGATCAATCTCATTACACAGTGAGTTACAGAACATGCAGTATCTAGGCAACTCAGATAAAGAATTTATTCTCAATACCTACATAAGTACTATACACACCTCTTGCCTATCGGGAAGAGAGGTGTGAATAGGGAAGAGATTAGAGCAGTTCCCCAAGAATTGGTTTTAATCAGCATCACAAAATGGGTGAGTGAAATCCTCCAGTCTAGAGGTGATATTAAGCTCTTACAGGTCACCAAAAGCCACGACAACGGGAGAAAAAAAATCAGCAAGGATCTCACAAAATGAAGCAAGTTGCTAAAAGTCAGCAAAAACACTTCAGCACAGAGCTGTGATGTAATGCATCCCGGGAAAAAACCCGAGCAATACCTCCTTAACCAAGTAACACTTGCACTTTCTCCGGTTCCAGCTTGCAGGAGGAAGGCTGAGTCACTGTTTTCTCTGAAATCATCAGCTCAAGCTGTAGTAGCTGGCCAAAGGCAATAAAACATTGTGTCTCATTAGGAAGGGTACTGAAAACATGGTACTTAAGCCTATTACTGTGCAAAACAATAAAGCATCAACATGTTGTGTCCAGTTCTGGTCTCTGCACCAGCAGGAATACAGAGGTAGAGATGCCTGGAGCAGGGCAGCTGAAGTGATCAAGGGATGGAAGAGCTGCCAAGTAAAGACAGATTACCAAATCTGGGGCCCCTCAGCTGGGAGGACATGAGGTTCACAATGAATATGACCACAGCTTACAAGTAGGGGGGGGAAAGAAAAAAAAGAAAAAAAAAAAAGAGAAAGCAAATCCATGCAGCTCCACCCTTCAGCATTAATAGGAAGCATTTGAGAAAACTACTGGAGATCAGCTCCAACCCAGTGCCTCTCCACAGCTGGCACTGAGCTTCCTGAAGTTTCTGCAAGAGAAAGGTGTGGAGGCAGGTACCATTAGCCAGCTCAAAGGCAGTTGTCCTACTCACAGAGGGTTGACAAGGAAAAAACAACAAGGACCAGTCAGGGAGGTACCACCTGCCATCTCAGCTGCAATAGGGATGCTGAGGAAATACAGGACCAGGTGTGCAAACTCCTGTTGTATGGACAAACACCTACTATTGCCACCAAGACAAACTGCTGGGCTGGAGGATCATCTTTTGTACCAGCAATAGTGTGGCCAGGAGGATGAGGGCAGTGACCATCCCCCTGTGCTGGGCCCTGGTAAGGCCACACCTCAAATCCTGGGTTCAGTTTTGGGCCCTGCACAAGAAGACAGACATGGAGGGGCTGAAGCATGCCCAGAGAAGGGCAACAGAGCTGGGTAAGGGTGTGGAGCACAGTTCTGATGAGGAGCAGCTGAGGGATCTGGGGGGGATCAGCCTGGAGGAAAGAAGACTCGTGGGGACCTTACTGCTCTCCACAACTACCTGAAAGAAGGTTGTTGCCAGGTGGAGGTCAGTCTCTATCCCAAATAATAAGCAACAGGAAAAGGGGAAATGCCCTCAAGTTGCACCAGGGGAGATTTAGATTGAATATTAGGAAATTGTTTCAAGGAAAGGGTTGTCAAGCCCTGGCACAGGCTGCCCAGGGCAGTGGTAGAGTCACGATCCCTGGAGGAATTTAAAAGCCATGTAGATGCAGCACTTGGGGACATGGGTTAGTGGTGGCCTTGGCAGTGCTGGGTTAATGGTTGAAACCAACAATCCTAAAGGTCTTTTCCAACTAAAATGATTCCATTATTGTCGTGTTCCTTAACTCCCTGCCGTGGCTCTGTGAAGATGTGGAACAGCCACGAGCTGAGACATCACCTGTAAGAACATACCTACTCAGTCAGAAGTGCTCTTCTAAGAATGCCAGCTCCATTACAGGAATGTTCTTATCCTTTAATGGCTCACTGCAAAAGGAGACATGGCTAACTCTGAACAAGCCCAGGAAACTTCAAAAGCTCTTCAGATGTTTAAGGGGGGACACGTGTGTGCTGACAATGGTTCAGATCTATCAGGGATGTCTCCAGCACTACGACCTGTGATCACGTAATCCTGATGGAAATATTGTGACATTTTATGAACATAACAATTCAGGCCCTCAGGCAGGCTTAGGGAAAGCTGCAGAACTGCACTCTATACGTGTAGAGCCACCCCCCATTTGTACTACAGAGTGTTTGTTCTTCCAAGTGATGGCTTTAGTGGATGTTTTTCTTTCAAAAAACATTGCCTTGACATTGCTTGCTATGATCGAAACTCCCTTGTCGTTTTCCATGATGGACTTGTGACACAGAACAAGTGTGCCACCACAAGTCACCCACGCCTTCAAAAGGTGACAGGATTTTGTAGTTCCTGTACTGAAATACAAATTAGCCCTGCATGTCAGAAAAGCTGGTTTGTGCTCTAGCTATGGCAGGAAGTTAGCAAAGAGCATGTAGATCTTTCAGAATGTAAAATGAATGTGTTCCCAGGTACAGAAATGAATGCCAAGGACACAACCACAAACAGCAGAGAATGAGAAGAAATTACTTCAGGCAAAATATTAAAAAGTTCAAAACAGAGCTACACATCCCAGACCACAATGTAACAGAAAACTACTTTCTTGGGTGTTTTTTTAGGAGGGGGTGGGGTTTTGTTCCCTTTTTTAAAATGATAACTAGTTAGAAAGATTTAGAGTAACAGACTAACAAGGTAACAAAAAACCACCCAAGTTTCTTTTTGGAATACTAGAACAGCATTTTGCAAGTTTTGGGTGGGTTTTTTTTGTTTTATTTTAAAGATAAATTCTTAGAAAGTTGGGCGAGTCATTTCCTTTCATGTTTCACCACTGTAAAATTATGCTGTTTCCATGGTTCTGGCCCACACATGGATTCCATTGTTAACAGCAGTTTTCCAGGAGCTAGAATTAAGGTTTTAGGTTTTTCTTATTTGAAGTTACAGGACATTCAAGACGGGTGAAAGAAGGTTGAACATAATCAATGCAGCCAGCATGCAATGAGGAAGAAAAAAATTTAAGAGCTTTCCAGTAAAGAACACACACAAAGCAGTTTGTCAGAAGTTTATCAGAAGATTATCACCTTTGCACACACATTGTACTTACCAAAAAAACCCAAGAAAACCCAAGAAATCCCCCAAAAATCAACAACAACAAAAAAACCCACCCAAAAACCCAACCAACCAACCAAAACCCCCTGAGGTTACAAAGGAACATTTTTTCAAGAACCATCTAGATTGAATAAATTACTTGTCGAAGAACAGAGCAGATACAAGGCAAGGAAAATTAGCAAGGGGCAAAAATAAACATTATTTCTATCATTACACAAGAATATGCAATTCTTTGTAAGCCAAAGAGACACAGAGCCTACTTCAGGGTGTGAACAGAAGTTCAGGGGCAACAGAAATGAAGACAACAAATCAAGAAAGGGCAAAAGAGTCATTATAGAGTAATATATTATGTATTCATCTGAAATTACAATTATTTTTTCTTGCTATGTTGTGTGTTAGCAGTAGTTGTGTTCAGTCCTCTCCTCTCCCCACAAGGCAGATGCACCAGCAGAAATAGAAAAAAAACTTTTCCTTAGCTTCTCCTCTGCTATCTCTGTCCCCTTTTATAAAGTTTTCCAGATGGAAGAGACAAAGAACAAATTAAGACAGCAAAAAAGATGACAAGTGAGGTAGGGAGGAACCACAGGCAGAAAAAAAACAAAAAACAAACACGCAAAAGAAAAACACACACATACATCAGGACAAAGAAACCCAAAGAGATGACTGACAAAACTGGATTATGAAGGAAAAAAGGGGGGTGATGGGGTAACAAGAGTGCAGACAGAAGAACTGCAGAACACAACATGAGACAGGCTTTCTTCTCCTAATTGGTTCTGTCATGTAGCCGTCAGAGAGCGATTCAAAAGACGAGTAACGGGAAACCCCCCAACACGTCTGTTCTCTGCAAGAACGTGATCAAACAAGAGCCCCAGCTGGCCTGACAGAACACAACACACATGCAGCTCCCATGTTCCATTTGCTGCAGCTTCCAAGCTTGGCCATTGCTCATCTGGGCAAAGGGAACAAGGCAAGCAGTTTGTTTCTAATACGGCACCACGCGAAGTCAAGTGTGCGTGAGTAATGGATTCTCATCTCCACGAACCCTCTGAAAAATTTCAGCTTGGCATCATTAAGATTCTATCAGCCCTGAATTGCAATTTAAGATAGTCTTTTTCGCCTTAATCTGCTGCTCTATTTAATCAATTTAATGCACAGTAAAAACTTAATTTGACAAAACTGGAAGCATTATTTCTCTCTGCCTCTGGCATGAAGAAGATTAGGACCACCAGAAATACTTGCAAGAAGATTTAAGATTCATTACATGTTGGGTGGCAGATAAATATTAGATATGCCATAATACTCTAAGTCTAAAAGCTGTGGGTTTCAGTTAAGGCTGCAATTACCCCCCTAGCAGATAACCCAAGTCACGCTTCCTACACGAGCCACGACAGTAATTTTTAAAGTCAGATCACCTAAAATACTATTTCATACAATACTGACAAATTCCACAGACACTTGTCAGAAAGAACAAGGACAATAAAGACAACTTTTGATTTATATATAATATAAATATCCTGTGTAGCCTGCTGGCCATAACCAGACTGGATAAAGGTACGGGTCCAAACAGAACATGTTGTAGGTCCAGGTCCTTGACGTTCTAAATGAGGTAACGAGCAGCCTACACCCCTACCCAAAATTTATCAAGGTTCAATTTAAACTCATTAGATTATCCACAGAACATGGAAAGATAATGACAGAAGGCTGCTGTATAAGGATGTTTGGAGTCCTGAAGCTCCCAGATAACACAAGTTACATCCATGCGTCCATCCAAGGCTCAGCCCCGGAGCTGGAGGTTCCTAAACAGTCCTGGGGCGAGGCTGGAGCTGGTTCACCAAGAAGCAGCTCTTGTCACCTCAGGGCCAAGGCTGTGGCATGACGGCACTACTTGCACTGTGAAATGAACACTTCTGCCTTCAGGGCTGTCAAACCAATTTTCCTCACAAATAACTAACAAGACAATTTTAAGGGCAGCAGCAGGGAAAGGAATCCCGACATCGTGCAGCTCGTTACTTCCTTAGCTAAGAATCACTTCATCCCTTAGTAACTCTGACTTGGTTCATAAGTATTTAAGTAGAGTATTACAAGTCCATTCAAAATGGATTTTAAGTCTATCGTGCCTTTGCACCTAGACACATGACTTCTTCAAAAAAAAAATTTTCCAATACAAAATGCATCTACTATTAAAAAGTCTGAAACTTACTATTTCTGCTTTTAATGTTGGGAAACAGGGCTGCTTCACTTGAAAGTACAGTCAAATATTTCAGTAACAGCTTCTTCGATTTATGCAAAGGGATCACACTGTGTATACACTTGTACAATTACATCTTACTTCAGCTTGCTTTGTTGATATATAAAATGGAATCCTAATGGTGAATACATACCCTGCTGATGTATAACAAGTCCTTATCAGCAAGCCAAGTTAGCTGGAGCATATAAAGAAAATCATGATGTAGTCCTTTAAGAATAAACAGAAAAGAGCCACAAATATCCTAATTATATAAGCTCATTTGGTACAGCCCTGTGTAGGTTGGACTCAGTGAACAAATGTTTTCTGCACAAAGATTAGAATTCAAGACCACAAAGAAGTGTACAGAAGAAATGTGGGTTTTGCCTCAGCAGTGAGTGCTGGGAGGCAGCAAAATGTAAATCTTTTGTACCACAATATAATCCATAAGAAAGTACAGCAACAGCAATAAAGTCTAAACCAAGAAACACATTGTGAAGCTTTTTAAATTCTTCACTGATATTGTAGTTTATTCGTTGCCACACCATTCCACAGGACTGAAAAAACACCAGCTCACTTCTTTTCTTATTTCAAACAAGGATAAATTATTTGAGGATTATTCTCTAAAGAGCTTTTCCATTCCAGGGAAGACCAGTAAAAAACCTATCCAGTTTTCTCTGCTCCTGCTCCAACCTGGGACAAAGTGAGATACCACTGAATCCCACAAGAACAAAGACTTGACTTGGTCTCAGTGATGATCTAGAGCTGAACTGACAGTTGTTTCACGCACTTCCAACCTCAGCAATGAGAAGGTGGTGAACATTTTTTAATTACTCTGTGATCTAGTTTTCAATTTATCATGTACGAAGTGTCAGGTACCCCAAGCACACTAAATTATTTCGGATACGTTGCAACTCTGTCTCCCGTAATGTGCAGAATACATATGCAATGCTTATTAAAAAATTTAAATTAAAATACCGAAAAGACATTGAGTCTTCCCTCTCTAAATTGCTGTTGAAGGTATCCTAAAACTCACCCTGAAAAAAAAATAATCATTTGAGTTCAAGCTTGAGGTGGAAATGAGAAAGAAAATGGTTTAAGGTTCAAATTAAAAACCTTATTCAAATTTCCAATAATTATTAAGGAGACTCATTTTCAAGCTCTCCAAGATCTAATCAGGTTCAGAGTGGACATGAACTTAAATTTGCTTGAATAGATTAAAGTAATTCTGACACAAAATCAGGCAGCTACTGCACAAGGATGCTGGTATTTCAGGAGCTTCTGAACACATCCCTCTTTGCTGATATGCAGAGGGAGATCAAATTAGAGAACTGCACTGTGTATTTACCCCGGTGTCAGCTCTGGTACAGTTAATATTTATTTCGTCATCCTGCAAACTAAGCATTTGTGACAGTACAAAGGAATTTCAGGCTGCATATGCAAACAACATGTCATGGAATTGGAGTTGGAATAATTTCTAATTGAATTTGTCTGCTGCAGCCCCACAGAAGAAGAAATGCACAAGTTCTTAATAACAGGCCACAAAGCTCAGAGCAAACGAGAGGAAGTTCAAAGGACCAAAGAATTATTTTCAGCCTAAATGGCAGGGGTGTTAACTCTGCTGCCACATGAATGCAGTTTAGCTAAGTCCATTTATCTCCTTTTTCCCAATCCCTGAATCACAGAGCAGTAACTAAGTCATGAGGGCAGAAGGGAACCGATGGAGTGTGTCTGCTTACAGCCATGAGAAAAAGTACAGAAATCCTTTAGAACAATTTGGGGTAAACTGGGCAACTCTGACCACTGAATTCCTCATGTCACTGGAACAGATCTGTCAGGTGCCTAAATCGTTCCCAGCAAGGCTGGAATCAAAGAATGGTTTAGGTTGGAAGGGACCTTTAAAGACCATCTCATTCCAACCCACCTGCCACAGGCAGGGAAACCTTCCACTTGACCAGGTTGCTCAGAGCCCCATCCAGCCTGGCCTTGAACACTTCCAGGGATGGGGCAGCCACAGCTTCTCTGGGCAGCCTGTGCCAGGGTCTCACCAACAAAGGGAAGGAACGCTAACAAATTTCTTCCTCATGTTCAGTCTAAATCTACCCTCTTTCAGTTTTAAACCACTACCCTTTGTCCTGTCACTACAGGCCTGGTAAAAAGTATCTCTGTTTTTTAAAAGCAGACTCACAATTTTTTTTTTCCACAGTGCAATTGCAGGTCTCCCTAATCAACCTACAGTTAAAAAAAAAAACAACAACCAACAACAAAACCCAAAACCAAACAAAAACCCTGGCAAAAAGTTTTCTGTAGCTGGAGAATTACCTGGAAACCCCGATCTGGTACCACTTGTCAAGTCCAGAATCCCAAAGCTTTCCCTTCCTCAGAGTTTTTCTAAAACAGGAACTCTAGAAAAGCATTAATTCCTCCTGCTATCCCATTTAGCCATATGAATCCCTTCCCCTTACTGGATTTGTTTTTATAAGCTTTCAGACTTATTCTTACCTCAGCAACTGTAAGGATCACTTTTTACAGTGCTAATGAGAACTGAAGCAATGCCAGAAAGCTTTCTAATTTAAAAAGCAAAACTAAGATGCAAATGAATGGCACAGCAATGTGTTCAATAAATAGCATATCCAAGACCACAGGACTACCTTACACTCTTCAAACACAATTTTACCTTCTTTAAATATTAAAATAATTAAATACATTAAATATCAAACTTAAATTTAAAATTGAGACACTTTTCTGAATAGACCAATAAAGCATTATTTACAACAAACCCATAATATTCAACAACACAACTGTGTTCAGAACACCCTTGAGCAAGGAGAAAGCACCACCACCACCATCACTGTGGCCCCTTTATCCCAACACACCTGAATACCTGAGACTCACCTGATCCCCTGAGCCCCCAAGCCACCTCCTTCAGAGTGCTCTGGGTGGTTGAAAGCTGCAAGTGTACCAGGTTTGGGGGACATCACAGAATGTGGGACATCCAAAGGGAAATCACAGAATCATCTAGGTTGGAGAAGACCTCTGCAATTGATGACCTCAGAGGTCTTTTCCAACCTAAATGATTCCATGATCCTACGTGTGCACGCTGCTGTCGACAGCCTGAAATCAGCAGCTCCGCTCAGCTCTGCTCTGAAGCTTCTGCCTCTGTGCAGCTTGGTAGGAACCAGCTTATGGTCAAATAAGTGTAGGGGAGAGGATAACAGATGTCAAGCAGCACAAGCCTAATTATTTAGGAAACTAAGGTAACAGCAGACAACATGGTCATGAGTAACACAGCCATAGAAAGGGGGTAAGTGGGATGACAGGGGTGACTTGTAATGGTTTCATCCTGCCTAAGGAGTTTCTGTGCAGGGAAGAAGGCTATCAGCTGGTCCAAACTACCTCTCACAGAGAACAGACACAAAATATGTACAGCTACAGTCTACCAGCTAAAACTCACTTAGTTCACCTCAGAAAAAGCAACCCCAAAAAGACTTCAGTTTTCCCCACTTTTCTAATGAAGACATTTTCAAAATGTCAACGGGTTTGGCGATTACATAAAACTCCAAAATTTGAAGCCTACAAATGAGACACTGCTCCAAAAGCCATGAAGTGCAGTTTTGAGGCTGGGCAGATGGCAGTGACTTAGCCATGGCTCAACCCAAGGTCTCTTTGCAAAGCACTCACAGCAAAGTTTTACCTTCTGAAACGTCCTACATCCAGAATGTCCATTTCTGAAAAGGTTGGCTTTTAAAGAAGTTAATACTAAGAGATTATAAAGTTCTACCTCCTCCATATCTTCCTCAAAGCACAAATATACCAAGCCGGACTGAGAAATTAAGGTCTTTACTTATTCTTCCAGGACTTAAAGCTCCACAGGAGCTCCACTGTTTCCTCAGCCTCCATCCCAAACCCTAATGCTCAGGCTCTTTCCAACTGCTGAACTCCACAGTTGCCCTCTGCAAAACAGAGGTTTGAAAAGCATGGTGGGCTTTTAAATGTCACATTATGACCATGACTAGAGACCTAGTGGACCTCCACCCCAACACCCTTTAAAGACAGGTACTTTATTCAAATGAAAGGTCATCAACTGTAACATTTATTAAGAACCAAAAGAACACACATCCAAATACTTTTAAGTAGCATAAAATATTAAAAACAACTCATATAGCCTTATACAGCAGCCACGAAAAATTATTTTTAGGGACAAAATCCTCTCATTCAAGACAAACATGACAGATGATGAAATTTATTTAATTCCTGTGTATTAAGTTGTGAGACTAAGCTACCAGAAACCTAAATT
Organism: Lepidothrix coronata; assembly: GCF_001604755.1. NCBI lineage: Eukaryota > Metazoa > Chordata > Aves > Passeriformes > Pipridae > Lepidothrix > Lepidothrix coronata. The sequence continues at coordinate 52,154 of NW_016690247.1, read as the reverse complement.
GGGAACGTCCGTGGACTGGATTTACAGCCCTGATTACTGGCTAAATACTGACATTGTGATGAAAGCTCCACAAAAATCAAGGTCTTTCGGGGTTTTTGGGAAACTGAATGACATGGGATGGACACCTTCAATGGTAAGAGAGTGGAATTTCCAGATATTTTACAGGCAAATAACATTACATTCACATTAGAAAACTTGCCAGCAGTAGCTTATTTCTTATTTTGTTCTAGCCTTATTTTCCCTTCGTATTTACAAGCATTTCAAAGAGCAAACTGCACAATAAAACTAATATTAAGTTTGTGAAGCTGGTTAAATACGTGAACCATGTGTGTAAAACACTGTAATTTGTAATTCAGATGCCTTGGTCTCAGAAACTCTGTGTGTTAAAGTTTGGAGTTGGAGATCAATTAACCACAACTCAGAAGTGCCTTGAGGCTTAAAAACCAGCAATGCACAAATCAATATTTAATTTGCAGTCAGTGTAGGAGCTAAAAATGTATCAGAAGCAATGTACAAATTATATATTGTAAACCACAAAAGGAAATAAATACCATCAACAGCCTCAGCAATTATATCCTATGAATATTTCAATGTAATTTCTTTTAATACCTCCTGATTTTAACAAAAGTTTGGGAACAATCACCCCATTTAAGCTACAAATGGTTCATGTGTATCATCATTTGCATAATCCAAAAATCCAAAGCCATATTTTTCCTGCATATTTCTCTTTCTATCACAGGGAATAAAGTAGGCTTGGAAATGTTTCCTTGTCCTTGGGCTGCTCACATCCCTGACTGCTTCTCTCCCTCAAATTTCTGCCCTCAAATTTCTGCATTCTTCAGAAATTTGAGATCCAGGGGGCAAATCGAGACATGTCCTTGCTTCAAAAAACATTTTAGGCAACTCTGATGATATGAGAGAACAGTAAAAATAAGAAAATGCGAAGTTACAAGGATGTCCTGAACTGACTGTGTCTGACCTCAATTAGTCATCAGATCAGCTCCATAGAAAACACGGATGCTGCAGACAAGAAAATCAGTATTACATGAATTGGGCCAATTTGCAGAAATTCTGCACTGCTTGCACTTCAGATGACTGAGAAAAATAATAGTTCTACCACCCCAAAATTTAACCAGTCTTTTGTTCAGGTTTTGTAATTTCTAGAATTAATGCTTATTTCTGAGAGCAAAAAATCTAAACTGGAGGTCAATCTCTGGGTCCTTCCTACCAACTGCTTTTCAAATGTCCACAGGTTCACACTAATTTATCTTGAAAAATTATTTTGAAAAAAAACAAGAAAAAGGAGGTACATACTAAAGCAACAAACTGAAACTCCAACTCACCAAAATAACACAGGAATTAGTTTTTTCTGACAAAAATACTTCACAGTTCAGATGCAAAGTTAGCAATTAAATGTTTATCTAAACATATAATCCAGGTGAGGAATTTGAATGAAGGGACTATGTAGAGCCATCCAATTAAATCCAACCCTCCTTCGCCACCTCAAGACTTCCACACTTTGCCCTCTAAAAATTAGGGGATACAGAACTTCCAAGAGAAAAGCATTGATGCCAAAAGAATAATTAACTCTGTATTTGTGCATTTCAGCTGCTTTTTAAATCTGTGATGCTCCCATGGATATGGTCATCTCAAATTTTCATTGTATGAGGGTATCTTTAGTGGGAGTTTCAGTTAGAAAAGCTAAAGCAGCATCTTCTGACCCATTTCTCACACTGCTTGTGTGCACTTATTGCAGTGATGGTAGCAACATTCTGTGCAGGTTCGCTTGATGTCCAGATATATGAATACAGAGACCATGAGGATATTAAGGAATATAAGTCACTGTTTTCTTCATGTCCTTCTTTCTTCTTTACAGGAGGGAGAGATGCATTTAGGTTCTGTTTTAAAAGCTAAGTGTTTATTATTAAAAGCAACACCAAAACTACTAATTGCTTGTATTAGTAGTGAGATTCAGTGATTTTTATGTCACTCAAACTCTGGATTTAATATAGAGCTCTTAATTTTTCCCTTCAAAAAGCAGTAGAGTAATTGGTGAAAGTTTCACACCATATGTGTTTATACAGGCACACACATCTCCCAGAGCAAATCTTTCAGGTAGTTTTGGCTTGGCTTCTCCTCAAACCTTATCAACAAGAAAACTCAGAGCTGAAGCCCAGACTTCACCACCAGCATCAGATGTCCTGTTCTTCATTGACTAATTACATCCATACAAGATCTCCTGCAGAAAGAGGGCCTCAAATTAAAAGCAAAAATCCACCCAAAAAAGCCTCCCCACAAAAAAAAGATGCAGAACTCACTGTTTTAATGACCACTTTCATTTGGGGTCACACCTGTTTAGGATTTAGCACAGCACAGAAGCACAAGGCTCAGGCTGGATACAAACACATCCTGTGCTTAGGAATTTTTTTAAGGTATCAAAGAAGGATTAATACACAGCCCCTAACACCAAACAAAATGGAGGGGCAAGTTAACATCCTGTTTGCTTGGGGTTTTTTTCAAAGCCAAAAATTATGATGCAAAGGCTTCTAAGGGAAATTATTTACCACGTTAGGAGTCCAACTCAAATTTCTATGTTAAGTGACTTGCAAGAGTCAGCATACATTTAAGGCAGAGGAATACAACCTGAATTGTTCTGTTTAAAATAACTAGGATACAATACAGTTCAGACTCCTGGGAATATTACAACTAGCAAAGACTACAACATGAAAAGACTTTCAGAAAGAAGTGAAAGTTAAAATACATAAGTATTATACTATTAGAAAAACCATATAATAACCATTCATTTTGATATGGCTCTTACACAAGTCATTTAGAATAACGGAATAGGCAGAAGGAAAAACTATGATTACAGCTTCTCCAATTCCTCTGGACCTTAACACCCTCTACAATTCTGCCAGGCTTTTACCATCCTATCCTGAAAGTTCAGCTGAGTAGACTGATCCTGAAAGAGGGAAATGACAACACAACCACCTGCTTACAATACACACAAAAATAACCTGGAATGCCAAACTTGGAGTCCTGTTGACAACCGTGACTTTTTAAGTGCCCTTTAGCTCTGCACAATCTAAATACTATTTTACTAAAATAAGAAATGACCTTTTTTCTAATGGGAATCCCAGTCAGCAATTTAAAGACTGCACCGTCCCCAGCACAGCTGGGAGTGGAGTGTTACAATAAACCTCCCACGTGTTGTTAAAGGGCACAATTTCAGTGGTACCTGGGACAAATATTAACTTCTGCCAGGTGATCAAGGCTCCCTCTTGGTACAGAGCATTTTCTCTCATTTAAAGCATTCATTTTTGGATGCAGTTATAGTCTGTTATTGCATTCTCATGTCCACTTCATCCTCCTTAATAAGGAAACTCTGTCTAAGCTACTTTTGTCTGGACTCTTGACAGGGAATTCAAGTTGCCTGCTTTACTTCTTGCCAAGGAAAAGAGAGTACTGACCCACATCTACTGGTCAGAAACAAATCATATCACTTCTGACAGTCACCTACTCTGTACCCAAGACAGCAGTATGTGTGGGCAGTACATAATATAATAAACAATAAACCACGATTTTTGCTAATTCTGGCTACCGTAAATAGATTTAATTAAATTCAAGCCCATGAAAACACAGCATTTTTATTTCAGAAACTCAGTGGTTTCAAAAGAAATTGGTATCTACAGAATTATGATGCATTAGGAAGATTTATGTAACTCAAGGAATACAGAATAACCAAACCTAATTATCTACAAGCATCCAGGCCTAAAAGGGAATCAGGCTGATTGGAAGGGTTTTATACTGGGCGTTCACATATCCCTG
>NW_016690247.1:33474-48296 GCF_001604755.1 Lepidothrix coronata | reverse complement strand
TTATAAACACATGAGAAGGAAAGGTGTCAAATCAGAGGCTTCCAACACCATCCTATGGTTTTCCACCAGCTTTATAACTAGGAAAGAATAACCAACCCTGCATAAGCCAAGTGAGATTTACTAGGAAGGCAGTAATACCACAGAAAATCTTCAGAGTTTAGTGAATCAAAAGTGAACAAGAACTATTGAGACTATTGAGAGAAGGGGCAAAATAAATAAAAAAGTAATATTACATTGGGACTTGTGAACAAGGTGTGCCACACCTAAGGGAGACGAGTAATGGTTTCACTTCATACAGTGCTGATAAGGCTAAGCTGAAATATCAAGTTCCACTTTGAGCACAGCACAGCATTTACAAGCCCTGAGCTTCCTGAGGAGTGGAATTCCCTGCCTCCCAGGCACTGCTAATTAAAACACGTTTCAGGAAGTGAACTCCAGCCCGCTTCCCTTCAGAGGAAGTTCTCCATGAACGTCTGCCAGGAAACAACCCAGATCCTTCCCTTACCACAGCACACACAAACCAACCTTGGCAGCCCCTGGCTTGTCCCTTGCTGCTCCTGTTGCCCATCAAGCCGGACAGTATTTTTTTTTCACCATATTTTATGACCTGTCAGTACATTTGTAACCACTAATGTTCCTTTTCTTGTGAGGATACTCAACACCCTGCCCCACAACTACAACTCAAGATGCTACACCAGTAGCAAACACTATCCCGAGGGACAACAGGAAGCCTGGAAAGCCTAACTCAGTTTTAAAGGTAAAATGGGAATTTATGATCCTTGCTTTGAATTAAATAACAGCCAGTACAGACTTCAACCATTTGCCAAAATACAGGATCGAAGGAAAATCATACATTACCAGAGAGCAAATTAAGTGCTCTGAAAGAAGCAGAGCTACAAACTTTACTGCAGGTAATAAATAAAATACCATTAATTTGCATCTGCCATTTAACAGCCTGGAAGGCAGCAGCACTGCATGGCCATCCCTGGCACCATCAGCATGTGCTGCTACAGGCTCCTCCAAGTCACACTGCAGAGCAGTACTATTTACAGAGTCAGACTTTGTTTTGTGCTTTATATTTGCCTATCCACATATACCAGAAGGATTAACAACCAAAACAAATATCTTGTTTGGTATACAGAAGATCTTTGGCACCTTTAAAGGGAAAACTAAAGCTCTACTTCATTCTATCTTGATAACATATTCCAAGATAATCCCAACAGCCTGAGGTTTTATTGAACTCCACTGAGGGATGGGACATAAATTAAAGAGAATATCACAAGCACTGAAATCTATTTCCCTCAGCCCACCTTCTCCTCTGTAAGAGACAACAGTTGCTCTGGGGACAGGCTGAGGAGTATCAACTATGCTGAGCAAAGGCTGGGACAGAGCTCAGAAAGGCACTGGGCACCACATGGAGTGTCTTGTGTTTCTTACATCCAAGTTTATTGGTTTTAAAACCCTGGTGGCGCCTGTCAGCACAGACAGAGCACAGAGCCCTTCCCAGGAAGGGCCCAGCCAGAGAGAAGAGCATGTTCTGTACCCAGCTCACACACGTGGAAGCCCAGCCTGCCTGGAAGCAGCTTATCATAACTTTGGCGGCAAAGTAAATCTTTCTCCAATGACCCAGAAGTCCAGAATAACAAACCAGCCAGCAATCCCAGCAAAATTCCACTTCCAGAAGCCAGGAGGAGCTATAAGCATGTAGGTGTTACTGGGAAGGAGCAACATCCATTAATTAGCCTTACACTTGAGAACAGAGTGGTTGTTCTTTACAGTCTTAAGCACCAACTGAAGTCTTTTTAAACAAATTTTGTATCAAGAAGGGAAAATCCCCAAATGTATTAAAACGAAATTACATGTCTAACATCCAAAATACACAAAACCCCATAGGGATGTGTTTCTAGCCATAAGAGATAAAAAGGAACATTAATTTCCCCATCTGTTATACTGTATTTAAGCAAGTGTTATGCTGGATGCAACAAGGTTTCTCATCATCTACTAGTTTAACTCCAACTGAAATAGAACTGTACAGTTGGAAGGCACCTGAAGTCACTTGCAGTAGAGACACAATCCAGAGAACACCTTCTGGAATCTGCATCTTAGGTGGAAGTGCTGGCACCACCTACTGTCAATGCTGACCAGTATCTTTGAAATCACACAATAAGTAAAATTACATGTACTTTTATTTACAGAATGCCTGCAGCAATTCCATGCTCCAACAATGGCCTGAGGAGTAAGTCAGAATTGTAAAGTTAACAGAACTGCTGCTCGTATCCTGTCCTATCGATAGATGTCTTCTGCACACACTAATTACGAATCATGGAATTACTATGGTTGGAAAAGACCTCTAAGACCATTGAGTCCAACCATCAACCCAGCACTGCCAAGGCCACTACTGAACCATGTCCTCAAATGCCACATCTGCACATCTTTTAAATATTTCCAGGGATAGCAACTCCCCCCACTGAGCTGGGCAGACCGTTCCAATGCTTAAACACCCTTCTGGTGAAGAAACTGATCCTCATATCCAACCTAAACCTCCCCTGCTGCAACTTGAGGCCATTTCCTCTTGTCCTGTCACTTATTACATGGGAGATTGACCCCAACCTGGCTACAACCTCCTTTCAGGGAGTTGTTGAGAGTGAGAAGGTCCCCCCTGAGCCTCCTTTTCTCCAGGTTGAGCCCCCCCCCAGCTCCCTCAGCTGCTCCTCATCAGACTTGTGCTCCAGACCCTTCCCCAGCTCTGCTGCCCTTCCCTGGACATGCTCCAGCTCCTCAGTGTCTTTCTTGTCCTGAGGGGCCCAGAACTGGACACAGGATTTGAGCTGTGGCCTCACCAGTGCCCAGCCCAGAGGGATAATCCCTGCCCTGGTCCTGCTGCCCCACTATTGCTGGTACAGCCCAGGTGCCATTGCCCTTCTTGCCCATCTGGGCACCCCTGGGCTCATGTTCACCTGCTGTAACCCACCACCCTCAGGTCCTTCCCCAGTGGGCAGCTTTCCAGCCACTCTGCCCCCACCCTGGAGCGCTGCAGGGGGATGTTGTGACCCAAGGGCAGGACCCAGCACTTTGCCTTGTTGAACCTCATACATTTGGCCTTGGCCCATTGATCCAGCCTGCCCAGATCCTCTGCAGAGCCTTCCTGCCCTCCAGCACATGAACACTCCCACCCAATCTGGTGTCACAGCTGCAAACTTGCTGGGGGTGCCCTCAGCCCCCTCATCCAGATCATTGATAAGGATATTAAACAGGGCTGGCCCAAACACAGCCCTGGGGAACCCCCCTGGTGACCAGGTAATCTGAGTAAACACCAGCATCAGGAAGAAGACAGAACATTGCAAGAGCTGAAGCAACTGTCACCTATGCATTCAGGGTTTCTGGATGACCCCAGCAGAGTCACCAAGTTCCCTGCAATTACCAAGCTCTTCTTTCATGGACATGTCTTGACACCTGGGGGGTTAAACAGATCTGCCAAGTAATTCCAGGTCTTATTCAAATCAGTGAGAGCTCCCCTTTGAGTGTGAATTTTAAGTGTTACAACAAAAAAAGGCATGTCTAAGCAGGGACCTAAAACTAAACTCCTTCATCCCAAGTTCTGTGACTCCATCCAATACAAATACCAATACAAATACTAATAATACCATAAGATGAATGGGTGAAGCCACCACTATCACAGCCAACTTAACAGGAAAAATCCATCCTGTAAGAGGAGGGCTTGAACACTGCCATGAATAGACAAGGATATTTTGGGACCAAACAGGTAGTGGTTCTGTGGAACAAAGTATGTGATCACATAATGGAAAGACTATCGTGACACAGGCAGGAGCTTGAATTTTTGCAATACAAATACAAGGCTTAAAATAACAGTTTATAAAGCAGCTGAATAAGCAGGAGATCCAGTACACTTTTTCTGTCATTTCCACTGGAACTGTCATTCCAGTATTTGCATATACAACACCACTTTCAAAGAGTAAGTAGCACTAATCTCTTGGTCCTACCAAATCCCCAGCCAGAAAAAAATTCACAGATTTAACGTAAACCTGACAAGTCAGAAGTACTTGCAATTTCTATTTAAGATTTTTCACTGTTTCCTCTACATTGTAATTCACAGCCTTGTTGTGAACCCTGGGCTGGTTTTCCATAAAGTCTTATCTAGGCAGGTAGTGCAAGGTATTTACCTAACAAACTAATAAATACTTGGTTGTCATGGTTTGACCAGGATATGACTCACTTGGAACCACAGATCCCAGAGAGCAAATGGCTACAGTTCACAAAACATACAAGTGTGCTTTTTTGCTTATGACATCACAACAGTCAGAGCTGTCCCTTTTAAAAGGTCAAACAAAATTAAAGGAAGCACCAAAAAAGGCCTGAAATCACAGGTCTGATTTGGAGGCCTTTATATATGATAAAGTGAAGAGGGGCCTGTCTTGCTCCCACCATCCCCTTCCTTGTTTTCTGGATTTCCCACGTTATTAGTTTTTCATGTTCAGAAAATGTTTTCAAGTGTCTGGGTTTCCATACGAATCATAAGTCAATTAATATGAGACATAAGGCAACAAATTTTAGTCCTAATTGATAAAAATATCAGTACTGGAGCTTTTTGTTCCAACTGAAATACTTTGGGCTTTTTCCAATTTAAGTGACAAACAGAAGATTTTTTTAAACCATTCAGTTTGTTCTTTGGAGTAGTGAGAATAGATGGAATTTCTTGGAAAAACTAATTGCATAATATAAACAATCATCATCCCATACCAGAAGAGAGAAATTGGAAAGGAGAAACAATTAGTCACCATAAACTTGAAAACTGAAGTTTAAGAAAGGCTGACTACATCCAGAACACTCCTGAAGTAAACTACTGAAGAATAAAGATATCTACCCCTGCAAATTTAGATATTCAGGAAACACTAAGTGACCCTCTGCTGATTCCTGAAGATGCAAATATGGATCCAAGACCACAGTCTGAAGTCCCATTAGGGGCCTAGTCCACTTGAAATGCAACCACATCTTTGTTCTCAAGTGCATTATACTCCAGGCAAGAACATTAATGGAACTAAAACAGGTGATATCAAAGTTTTAAATAAGGGTAATCACATCCACAAGTTAGATTCAAAAGTGCACTTGAAGTAGCAGATTTTGTTACCTGTCAAAGCCTCAGCAATAGGAAAACAAATAATGTAATAGAGGCTCCCAAACCACCAACCACAGGGAGAGCTGTAGAAAGGGGGGAAACCGAACCACAAAACAAACAAAAAAATCCAACAAGTTATTCTAGCCCACACTCAAACTTAAGAATATTCCAAACATCCACATATATCAGCAGCAATAAAAGCAGAAGTCAGAAATACCAACTACAGTGAGGAACAAAACTGAAGTTTGCAAATATAACCATTCCCCCTGGGAGAAGGGGGTGGTGGGGCGTCAAAAGGAATCAGTAAGGTAGGGAGACCAGAAATAAATTCCTGTAATACAAAAAATACTGTGGCTATAACTTCTTTACTCCTGCTTACAGCTAATTACTTGAGATTAGGCCAAGTGCCCCTACAGTGAAGATGTGGCTTAAGACAAACTTTTTACGTGCTACAGAAAAGCAGAACACGAGATCAGATAATTATTAACATTCTGCTTCAAAGGCAGCAGGTGGGACTGGTCAGACAATTTCCAGCTGAGTGGTTTTGGTAGGTGAGCAAACACCTCACAAATTCCTCCCCTGCACTGTAAATGACTTGCTGCACAGCTCTGCCCACCCTGGGGCTGAGGGAAGGACTAGGGACAGCCTGCCAGGAAAAGGCCAGTTCCAGGAGACTCAGGGAAAAGACAAACCAAGAAATCCTGTTATAACCCCCACTGTTTAATAATCAGGATTTTCAACAATAATAACAAGGAAAGAAGAACAACTACAAAAAAATCTCAGCTTGACCTGTTTTACCTCGAGGAAAACTCCGTGTGACAGAGAAATCATTAGTTGCTGTACATACCCTAAGTAGACTTTCCAGCTCTCAGCAGCAGGTGCTCAGTACAGGGTGAAACATGAAATCTGAAATAAACATTTAGAATTTATTAGGATATTTTCTTAAATAATGTCAAAGTAGTCAAATATCCAAGAAACTGATATCCAAATAACTGATATTCTTGTTATGAAGACAAGATAACCTTCCTAAGGAACAAGCTGCAGTACACACCTTACTTTAAAAGGGCAGATTATTTAGCTGAAAGTCCTTAGGTAAAAACAAACAAACAAATAAGCCCCATAAAACCAAACACAAAAGACGTTCATAGAAGCCAAGGACTAGCATTTGAACTCAAACCAGACATCTTAAAAAGCAAGTTGCCTGAAATCCGGTTTCACGTTTTCATGAAAGCAAACTAAAAATTTCACAAGTTATGTGGATTTGTTGTTTTGAAGAAGGAGAAGGTTTAAAGAAGATTCTGAAGTGAACCTTTAATATGGTTAATATACACTTAATGGCAACAACAATTGAGCGAGCATTGAAAACCCTGATGAGTGATTCAGAACATTAGCAGCATCCAGATCTAGAATTAGAAAGTGCTTCCCTGGAAAATAAAAAAATGTGTGGGAGGAACTAGTGAAAAGCATTTATTTCCTCAGGGCATGTGCATCACAGGGCAGCCAAGCCAGTTTTCAGATGAAGTAACAAATATACACAGATATTGCTCAACACACACGTAATACACCGTCCAGAAAGTTGTGATTTTGTCCCTTAAAGGAAACAATTGATCTGAAAGAATTCCAGAGCCAAATAATCCAGAGCTGGGTTTGCTACCTTGCTAGTTGTTTTTGTTCTTTTGCCTTTCAAACAAATATATACTATAGGGACAAAGGCAGCACCAGGAAAAAGCTCAAGCTTACGTATTATGCACTTAAAACCAGAGTTCTAAGAACTGTTTCTGAACCTTTATTCACTTTAGCTACTTAATTTTCCCCACACACAAAGGCCACCAAAATACTTCCACAAGAGAATCTGATGAGATAAAGTGAAACAAAAAGTTAAAATCTCTGCAGGGTTTCTTTTAAGAGTTCATCTAAGCTATAATAAACTGAAAAAAAATAAGAAAGCCAAAAAACTTGAATTTCTACATGAATGCAAAAGAAAAAAATGAGTCACAGACACTCACCTGAAGCACACATCCATACCCTTGGGAAAAATATTACTTGCTTTTATGGTGGTACGCAAGATGAATGGCACTGCCTCAAAATACTGATTTTATAGCTAACACAGAATCTGCTAGTTCAGACTGCTGTCCCATCCCCTCTGCCAGACTGAGTGCAAAACGACAGCTTTCCCCAGAATCACGTCTGCTCTGAATGTTTTTATGGAATTAGTCATGATTTGCGACAATTTGTGAAAACACCAAGGATTAACACAATGGGGATGATATCATGACAAGCCCTTTATGGAAAGGGAAATTGCTCATGAGACTGTTTCTCGGACTGAGAAACCTGTGCAGTTTTTGATTTAACTAAAGATGTTTTCTGATAAGGCAAAAGCTACTTTTAATTTCCAAGGCCAATAGTAATGATCTTTCCCTGCTCTGGGAAGTCACGTCATTAGCACCCTTAGAACATTTGTTAAAATAATTGTGTGTGTGACATCAGGGGACTTACACACAACATCAAAAATGTACCAAGCACAAATAATAGAAAAATATTATTTTAATTGCTGAGGCATCAATAATGCAAACACTTACAGGCATGTTAAATTTTCCACACAAGTTATCCCACTGATTTTCAATAGAACCACCCATGTGTGTAAAATTCAGTGTACAAATGCATGGCACTGTGATTTGATTTGATGTTGGATGGCAACCCCAGAGGACAGATAAAGGGCCTCTCGTTTGCTCATTAGAGAGTAACACAGAGATGATCCAAACACAGGATCATTTCATCTCCTTTACACCAACAGCCATTTCCAGGCACACCTTCCCAATATTTGTTTTCACAGGTTACTTACTGATTTCTTTCATTTATCAGTTACTTAGGAAGCAAGTGGTGACAAGAACTCTCCCATGCTCGACTCAAGTTCGACCAGTTGTAACACTTCTTAAAAAAAAAAAATTAGTCTCATTCTAATGGGGATAAAAGCTGCGAGCTTGTAAAGTGGTCAAAAGGAGAGTAAATGTAAAAAGTGGTTTGGCTTAAAGTATTGTGCTTATTTCAACTTTTTATAAAAAAAAATATATATGTATTACAATTTTTTTTAAAGTAAAAAAATCAAATACATCTGCTCGGAGGGGGAAGGATTTTTCATAGCTTTTGTAATTTCTCTACCTTTCTCCACATGGGAAAGGTTTTCAGTAAGGTCACAATATTTAAATGTTAAATCTAATATATTTTTTTTTTAAAACTATTCCATTTGAAACTGGCTCTAAGTACCTGTTTGATGCAGTTTGATTTGTTTCCTTATCTTGTCCTAGCTGTATTTCAGTTAAAAGATTAAGCATCTTATCTGGAGATCTAAATGCCCGAAATTCTAAGTTTTGTCCTCCAGTATCATTCTGTTCCCTCTCCAGTTTGCTGCCTTCACCAAGCACACCGCTGAGCCATAAGCTAATGTCTACTATCTGAGAGTAAAAATCTTAAAATATCTTCTAGGTGTGGAGCTCATTCCTCAGCTTCCTTATGTTTTTCTTCAGCTACCTGTAAAGCTCCTCACTCATGCTCTTCAAGAAAATTTGTCCCCTTCACTCTTTTTTCATCACTTCATTGATTTAGTCTTCACAAATTCCTCTCCTCCCAAATCCTCCTCTCCATTTCAACACAGAAATTCTTACAAAGAATTCAATGTAAATTCTTACACCTCAAACCTTATAAAGCTAAAGATAGACTACTAAAGACCAACATTATTTGTTTCACTTCCCTCTTCTAATTCTGATTCTCAGCAACAAAGCAAATAAAGAATTTTAAGCAATGCATCCTTTTTATCCTTATTTTATCCTTTTTATCCTGGTCTCTCATGATGCCCCTTTGGCACCACAGTAAGTCACAGGAAAACTCCATAAAGATCACAGTAGACAGGAAAGACTTCAAGAGCTCTGCCAGAGCAGAGACAGAACAGAAACAACTGCTGGACAAGTAATATTTTCTTTAGCAGAGATGAGACAATTATAACTAAGTTATCTGCAGTTATTATTCCTGTTAGCTGTGCTCTCTTGTATCTTGCACAAACAACTGAATCCAGTCAACTTTGGCAGTCACGGAGCAACCACGAACTTAAATCTGTATTAGGGAATTGTACACTGGTTATTGGGAATTATTCTCCAGTCACTTGTTTTTAAGAGGCAGAAAAGATCTAAGCTTTAATTTTTTAAGAAGATAGCAAGTGAAGCATCTCATAGCTCTTTTGAGAAAATGTAGTCTGGATGAACATATATATTTCAGACACAAGGAAATGGGAAGAAGCAGCATTAGAGCGAGTTCAGACTGGACATTAGGAAAAAGTTCTTCACAGAGAGGGTTGTCAGTCACTGGAACAGGCTCCCCAGGAAAGTGGTCACGGCAGCAAGCCCTAGTTGGACTCAATGATCCTTACAGGTCCCTTCCAACTTGAGATATTCTGTGATTCCACGTATATACACAGCTCCTCTACATCTCAAGCAACGAGGGCAATGGATCTGCCTGGAGCACTTTCAGCAGCAGCACCAAAAACACACCCATGCCAAAGAATAATACACCACAGCCCTGGGTACCATCTATTACCAAAGGACCTCTGCAGGAAAAGCCCCGGAACTGCCACTGAATTCTAGACTAACTCAAAAGCATGGTTTGCATGGACACAATGCTGTGAAGATTTGATAATCTTGTTTCAGGATAACTGGTACACAATTACTGACTTCATCTTAACATTGCTTAGTGGCCTGGACACCAGAAGAACACAGTCCATAAAGCAGAATTTGGTACAGACTCACTGGACCCAAACACAGATCCTAAGCATGTCACCCCAAAACACACCCATATGGCCACCATCAGCTGCACCACCAGTAGTTCTGCAGAACCTTTTAACCAGGTTGTTGTAATTTAACTGGGGAAAGAAAGTCAAACTTCAGTAAGATATCAATTCTTTATCATACTAAAAACACACACACACAAAAAAAGGAGTCCATACTTACTATCACCCCCTATTCGTAAAACCCATCACACAAAATCTGCTATAAAGACATGGGTTTAACAGTGCAGAACACAAGTTTCACATAACACTTAAAACTGCTGTAAGACAGACTCAGTCCAAAAAACTATCATATTTCAAGCAACAGCTGTGCATTAAGTACTCACATTATATGCACATGGGCACTGCTCTCCCCCTCCCCACTTGACTTTGACTGTGCTCCAAATCCTTTCTCAAACTCACCACTTTCATCTCGTCTTTCCAAAACTGAGCTGGACTCAGCAACCCACAAGGTCTTGCCTTGTTTTACTCCTTCTAACAACGTCAAGAGTAAGGTATTAAAGGAAATGTGCTTCATGTACATTTATTTTCACAACTTGCTGCAGCCCTCACCCTTTCTGTACTTCCACTCTCTGATCTCTTCCTCATTATAATATGACCAATGTTCCTGCTCCCACTTGAGAATACTGGGGTTCAGTATCTATTTCAACAGAGGTAACAAAGGCTTTTGAAAGAAAGAACTTCAATGCAATCCCCATTCATGTCCAAAAAGCCACACAGATAAATGTTATAGAACTCCAAAATTTGTTTCCTAGGAAGGGAAGCACTGCTTAACACTCTCTTCAGAGTGTTAAACTGTGGAACAGTTTAAAGGTTTTGTTTGCCTTTAAGAGAAGAAAAAGCTGATTCAGTTGTAAAATGAAGCCAACGATACACACTCCTGTCTTGAAGAATTCCCTCTCCTCCTCTGATGAAAGGAGAGAAAGGCATAAAACTGGCTGTTAAAAGCCCTGGAACAGCGTGAGAGGAGCAGTTCTGCCGTCACACAAAGGGACTCCCCCCTTCTGCTGAGGCTGAATAAGCAGGGGTTTGTAGCCTGTGACACAACTAAACCTCTGCTTCACTTAAACCCGCAATTACTCATCTGTGCTGCACACCATCTTCTTCCAAAGGGGCCTAATCTTCTGAGGAAATTCACCTGGTTGTTTAATAAATTTACGTAGGTAACAAATTTCCATCAACAAGAGAATAAAACCCAGAATTCTAAAGTTCAGTTTCTTATATAAATGAAACACTGACATGAACTCGAGTCAGGAAATAGAACAGAGGTGTATTCCATGTTACACCCCACTCTTTCTTTTGACTCCATTCTTTGACTAAGTTTTACAGAGGTTCTGACTGATATTTTTGTTTCCATCCACCCAAGACATACAAGTACTAAACTTAATCTAACATTCACAAAGTGTTCAAGAAGAGACCATGCCAGAATAATTCCACACATGCCATATACTTTTTCCCCCTATTTCTCCAATAAACTTTAATCCTTAAACTGTATCATCAAAATACATGGGCAAAATAAAAAGAATATTATTCACTTATGGAAATGGATTGATTTTTCCTGATAACCACTGATTAATTAATATGTCTAAAACAATCTCTGTACATAAGCACTAAGGAATGCAAAACCGCTGAAATCCTCCTCCCTGAAGGAGATCCACCCCGTCACCAGTCAAAATCCCACAATTTACAAAGAACTAAACAAGAAGTCCATGTAAATCTGAAATTATTATCCCGATAATGAAGAGTTAATATCCAGTCTGATTAGGTGTTTTTATAACTGATTAAAGAGACTTTAACACAAATACAACAAAGAGGCTTCCCTTTGCCTCCACACCACATAGGGGTTTTCTTAAATGATGTTTAGTTCCCCAGACCACAGCAAACAGCTTACAGAAATTCATACACATTGCACAGATTCTTAGCTTTACCTTTTAGCTTAAAGGTTCCTTGAAAACTCAGATGCAGCACTGTTAGTTTCAGCAGCTTCTACCCCTAATTTTTTTTAACATAGTGATTAAAAAGCTATCAGCTCCATCCATTTACTCTTTCATAAGGATCATCTCAAATGCAGGCTGCTTCACTGGTACTGGTTGCCAGCAGCAGCTGGACCAGGTACAGCCAGCCATGATTACCACATTTTGTCTCCATACACATTTCCACTAAAGATTACTTAACTCTGTTTCCCAATCTCAGTAGTGACTTACTCCTTCCGTGACAAAATGCCAAGAAACAAACCTTAAGTCTGACTTACTTTAAAACAGATTAATTTGAGTTATGATTAAGAGGAAGCATAATCATCAAAACATCAAAATACAAATTATCATATTCAAGAGTGAAAGACTGTCAGAGAAAGAAAGTATAGAGTAACCAGAAGTTCCTATTATTCTAAAAACAAAGCTCAGTTTCTTAATATTTAATAATATATAGTCATTCTTATTCCTTTGGTAATTACCAAAAGGAATAAGAAAAGTCATCCTAAGGCCACTTTATTAACTTGCTTACACGGTTTACAATTCTTGCATGTTTTCTGCTATGAAATTTGTAAGCATATGGCAAAATGGCAACTAATTGTTCTAATATCAGTAACCAGTTCATAACTCTGTTTTCCAAGCCACGTCCAGGTAACATCTGCATGTACTGAAGAACATGACAGTTTCATGTACAGAAAAGTTCTTCTCTCCGTGACCTTTACAGCCTTCCACAAAATGAAAAACAAGCTACTTTGACTACAGAAAATTCACATCAAAGCTGCACAATCTCAGGCAAAAACTGCCAAGATAACAGATAGGATGTGGTTGCACAAGCTCCGAGAAAACTCTCAGTTGCTGGGGATACTGTCAACCACCTGATTATCACCATCAACCTGGAAATAACAACCCCACATTCTTTACCTGTTCACATCACTAAAATCAGTGGATAGGACTTCAGAGGTCACCTTGTCAAGCTGCCCCTCCTGATGCAGGAATAAACAGCAGGAATAAACAGCATTCCCTTCCTGACAGATGTCCAATTTGTTCTTAAAGACTGTCAGGGACGAGTCCCTTCTCTAATCTACAATGGTTTGTTATTCTTAGCATTAGAGGTCTTGCTCCCTAAGTAAAGTAACCCAAGTCTTCAGTCCTATTATTTAAATCAACTAATTCTCATTTTAGTCTCCTTAATCCTTTATCTTCTTCATCCTTGTAGTAGCCTAATGCATATGAATAACTTAAAGACTACAAAGAGATAAGAAGTTAACATCTTAATTTGTTCAATTCTTGGGTGTCATATTCTCAGGCATCTTCTGCTACTAAAAGCATCCAAAAGAGGAAAACCCTTCCTCAATGTCCAGTGCCCCAAACTCACAGAATTCTTACTAAATCCTACCAGTACTGAATTCAGCAGAACAACTACCTAAAGTATTTACCCCCTTGCTACACCACAGCAGAGTACTTCTTTTTCTGCACCAGCAGAACAAGGTTAACCACAAACTGAGCACCCATCAATGAATAACCTGCACACCCCAGTCTACTCAGCTCTTGTACAACTTCAAAGGCATGTTTTGAGCAGACATTTGAACAACAAAATTCAAAACGCACTAAACAGTAGGAACAGAGGCTGCAGAGCTGAACAAGTACAGAAAACAGCCAGCTTTGTGATTTATACAAACTGAAGTGGAAATGACAAGATAATTAATAAACCAATTGAAATCTAGAAGCCTCTAGGATACAGTGCTTAAGCCTGGAATAGAAAATGAGAGCTGATAAAAATTCAGAATTACTTCTTTAGCCATTAATTAACAGCGTTCCCATAATGGAGCTGTTAACACCAGAGTAAGAACTGAAAGTGTAATTTGTAACATTTGCAAAGAGCTTCACTGAGAGTGAGAGACCAGCACATGTCGGCAGTATGTGAGGGTTGGCAGTGGAAAACGAGTTAAAAATGTAACAATACTAAATAGTGTTCAATACGATTAAAAATGGAATTTAAGCAATTAAAACCCTCCAACTTGTGGTTTATTACCTGGGACTTACATTTTTCTGTACATGTTATCAATCAGCCTTTTTTCCTTCCCTACCTGTAAAATAAAATACCTTTTATTTAGCAAATGCAGTTCTGAGTGAGGCTTCATGAGCACAATGACCACGTGGATTAACTGCAGTGGCCATGCCAAGGTTCATTCCAAGCAGTGAGATGGCACCTTAAATTAACAACTCAGATCCAACATCATGGTTTCTACTTCTCCTTGTGATGGGCACTTGAAACCCCTTCCCAGAAAGTGCTTCAGAACTGACATGTGTTTCTGTGCCAGGGTTCACTGTCCTTATTTTAAAGGGGAATAAAAACCTGCACAGCAGCTGAATTAGTTCTGCCATCAAAAGGAAAAGGAGAAGCCACAGAAGAAATAGAAACAAAATTCTTGTCTCAACTTCCGATATTGTGGTTGTATCAGTTTCCCATCTCTCTGCACCACTGGTTGACAAAACCAGTGCTATCAGGCATGAAAGGTCCTGGGCAGTGGCAAAAATACAAGAATATCTCCATCAAGTCCTGGAACTTGCAGAGGGAAAGGGGCAAGAAAGGGAGGTCAGGACTAATATAAGATTAAAGCATGAAGTTCATCTCTTCACACAAAGTTAGTTCCAACAGCTGTTGGAAGGTACCTGTTATACATTACTTTTGTGTGCTACTGTCTAGACTGTAAAATCCATTGTGAACCTCTGCCTTTAAACAGCTTCCACTACAGAAAAGCATCAGTAAAGCAGCAAAGAGGATAAAGGAGGAGACTGCTAAAACCTGAGGTACACACAGGCATAAAAGAACCACAAGAGCATTCAGCCACCAGCAAAAGGAATTTCTGCTTGAAAAGTGTAT
>NW_016690247.1:18978-33464 GCF_001604755.1 Lepidothrix coronata | reverse complement strand
CAGGGGGAAAAAAACTGGTAAACAACTTGGTTGGTTAACCAAAAATAAAAAGGAACTGTACTCTTTTAAACACTAACTTTATTTTTCTTCTTTCTGTATTAACCTTTACTTGAAAAAAGTGAGAAATAAAAATTCCAGTGTTCTAAACCAGAACACAGACAATTTTCCCCTCAAAGGACAGGAAGATTAGAACTGCCTAGTTCAAAAAAATGGAAATCAAGAAGAGATACCTATGTGCAAATAAGAAAATGGTGGTAGATTTTATGTTTTCATGCTATCTTTCATAGAAAAAGAATTTAAGAGATTGCCTAAAATCAGTAAGAGGAAATTCTCTTTTGAAGATCACAGAATTTCTCAATCTCAAAGCTACAGAGTATTACTGAGAACAAACTTGCCTCAGCATTCACACTGAACATAAAACCTACAAAAGACAGGATGAAACAGGTATTGATTGATGCAAATCTCCACCACTGGGTGTAATTCAGACATTGGGATTTATAAGTCTCTCACTAGTACCTTCAATAGCAGTAATGTTGAAGGCACTGCTAGGAAATTATTTATCAAATGCTGATGGAGCAGAAACCTTTCTGGCTACTGTACATCCCATGGACTGTATCAGTAAACACTCCATGCAGTGTTAAAAGCCTGGGAAAAGAAGTAGGTACCTGCATTCACAGCTGCAAAATGTATCATTTAACTCATTCTGAGCTGCTCCTAAACTAGACTTCTGGTACCCCCCTGCAACCTCATTATTTGCAGCAAGAAAACAGGAAAGACCAGCAGCTCCTCCTTCCCTTATTAAGGAAAAAAAAAAAAAATCATCTGCTGCTTCGAATCCTTCCCAGGAACTTCAGTGGGACTAAAGGAAAAATTATCTCTGCCTTCCAAAGACACTTTAGAGGCTCAGATGGTTTGCTCCCTCTGCCCTCCCCCAAATCAAAATAAAACAAAAGCAGGAATTGCACATTTTCATGTGTGGATAAACAATGCAAGGCCCGGGGTTGGCAGCAGGAAGCAGGAGCAGCTCAGAGTCAGCAGAGCCCTCTGACCTCCTTCCCACTGCCCCAGCTCTGGGAACAGCCTCAGTCACTTCTACCTCTGCAAAGGCAACAAGTGCCTCATGCAAGGACTCCTGACATACACACTGGCTAAATGCTTCCAGATTTATTGTTCAGTGTACCTGGAACAACAGCACTGGCACAGAACATGTCATGTGTCACTGCTGTCTGCAGGACACTGATGCCCACATTTTGTTTATACGTTTTTGGGACAAAGGAAGGAAATTAGTCCAGGGTCTCTAAACGAGTTAAATTAGGGTTCCATGGGCAGGGAAAGGGTCAAGATTAATCTGAAGGATTAACTCTAAACTGACCTATATTACATTCTATCAAGTTGGAACCCTGCGGCAAAAAAGAAACTGAGTTGAGTGTTTGTCAGGTCCCCTTCCCAGAGGGAAGCAATAGGAAGCTAACAAAGGTTACTTAAACATCTTCCTTATGCCCCTTCTGCACTGAACACGACAAAAAGGGCAGAGGAACAATGCAGAGAGAGAGAAGGCAGGGGAAAAAAGTCTTGAAGTTATAGGGGACAAAGGAAATCCAGTCCAGGAGAGTTTTACCAGCTCAGCCATGGACTGCTGCAGAGCTGAAGAAAATTTAAATGCACCCAAAATTCACATTAATGCAAGTGAGTCAGATGTTCTCTAACAAAGCCTGTTGTCTTCAGCATTTGTTATTTACTTCTTCCACTCTGATTTTCACTTGACAGAAGTTGCATTCAAACCTTTTAAATCAGATTTCAGAAACTATTTTCCAATTTCATCCTAACTGACGAACCACTGACACCATCACTGATCTGCGTCTCCACATTTCATCTGGCACCTTCAGAGCCACAGAGCATCAGTTTCTGTGGTTCTCCTGCCACCTCCGACGTGCTGAAAGGTGCATGAACTGCTAAAATTTGCAAGGGGATATTTGGAAAGCTCCCACACACCTGGGTAATCACAGCTGTCTCTCTTGTGTCTGCTTTAAATACAAATCCAGAAAAATCAGATCAAGCCAGCTGGAGTTTTTTGCGCTTTCGGTTGTTTGATTATTTTTGTGATTTGGGGTTTCTTTTTTAAATAAAAGACCTAACACTCAGAAGTCTGCCCAAATACAAGACTTGCATCCCAATACCAGGAACACTTAATGCTGAACAAACAGCAAACATCTATCTTAGGAAGCCTACAAGTGGATAGAACACAAGTTACAAAGAAATGGGATAGGGAAAATAAAAATTGAAGCCTACAACCCCAAATCTGCAGGTTTTAAAGCTGTTCAGTCCTGAAATAGCCACTTTTTTCAACAGCTTTTTTGATTAGCTACTAACCATTGCCTCAAGATGGAGAGCAGGGCATGAGTAACGAGGGCTTTCAGAAAGATCTACTTGATCATCTCCACAGAAGTTCTTCCTCTCCTACACCCGAAAAACCTATTTAAAACCAGAGAGTTACCCGGAGAGTTATCAGGTTTTCCACTTAATTTCCCTTTCTTTCAGCTTCATGTTTTTGTAACACACACAATAAACCACACTCATGGAATACTGTGGTAGAACACACTGGATTTCCAAGGCTCCTAAGAGAATCGCTTGAAATTGCTAACAATTTACAAACTCTAATCTTGCATTAATCTGCATTCAGTTCTGGGGGCTTTTTTTTTTTTCATTTAGAATAAAAAAGACAGCTTTTAATACACAACTATCCTGCAGAAGTTACTATTCAAGGAGACAAGAATCACTTTAGCTCAGGTGCTAAATAAATGCATTCAAAACTGACTTTCAGAGTGTTCCTGTACCATTTCTGCTCTTATTCAATACAAGAGCTCGAAGTCATACAGTAAGGGTTTGTTTGTTGCAGTTTTTAAAATCCTGACCTCTAATTAAAACCTTCCCAAGAAATTAAGTCAGTATGTCCATGTTTTCAATGGTACTTGAAACTTCAGAATTGCACTAACACAAGATAAGAGGAAACACACATTTAGTCTGAAAACCACATCTGATGGAACTAAATGTCAGTCAAACTTCACTGACAGCTCTCCCAAATGAGGACTCAGAAGCTTTCTGGTAAGAAGTAAATAAATCCCATGTTTTCACTGCTACCATCCCAGAGTGGCAGCTGTAACACAAGGAAACAGATACGGAAGATGAATTCTAGCACAAGAGTGTCCTTTTTAATTACCTTCAGCCCATTTACTAAAATCTATCCAGAACATAAAAATACACTTTTTGCAATAATCTACATCAAATGTAAAGGTACAAATGTTCGATTTAAGACAAAAAAATATGCAAGACTATTCATGTCTTGTGTGGTTTTATATAGATTTAACAGCAAAATTACAACTTATTAATAGTTACCAGCATTCTTCAAAACTGCACTTTGAGAAGACAGAAAGTTCTCTTTTTCATAGAGAAAAGAACTTTTCCATAAATCCCAGAAGATATAAAATGAATGGGAATAGCCTGTACTGTTACTATGAATGTTATATCAAAATAAAGAACATATTGCTACACACAGCAATGCCTACCAGGGGAAGAAAAATACGATCATTTTGTTATACAAATGGCAAGAAATAAAACTTATTGATTCTTGAGTTACCCTCCTATTGAAAAAAAAACCTACCACATTTATAGATGCATTTAAAAAAGAACCACCAAAGCCACCTCTTTTACTACTTAATCTCTAAAAAGCACTCCTGCTTTTCTCTCCTATCATCCCCCAAAATATTAGCTCGGTGGAGCTCACAAAACCAAGGTCCCCCATTCATTAGTCATCACGTGGTAAACCATTGTATTAGCAAAAATAAGCCCTTTCCACAACACGTAACATATTTTGGAGCAAAGTCACATCACCAGATACCCAGAAGTCGAAACCATTTTTAACGCTATTTCAGCAAATTACACATTCAAGACACAAGAGTGCTATTCTAAGAATATTCCTTTCTGGATGAAGTATTCCAATACACTACTAGTTGATTGCTGTGTCACTACATATACTTAGTACCTTTAATAATACCCAAGGCTGAAGCCAAATAAAGCTTAGAGTTTTTGACAAATAAGCACTATGTCATTTTCCTTTCATGTGTACATTTTAACCTTCCTGAAAAATAAAAGGTCAACCAACACAAACATCAATCCCAGCCATGTTCTACAAAAACTACATTTAAGACATAACAGCACAAAAGACAAATTAATTTCAGGACTCTTTTCTCTTGTTGAATTGCCTGTAGAGTTTACAGTCCAGTTTACAGTCTCCTCCTTCTTTGGGTTTTTTTTTGTTTGTTCTGTTAACAGGACACCTGATTTTAGGTCCATTAAATTTACTGCATGGGGCGATTTCAAAGGTACACACACACATTCTGTACAGAATCTCAGCCACAAAACTTGATTTAAGAACTCCAAGGGCTGTGGTCCCCATCCCAAATCACACCACATAGGCAAAGGTGTTCCAACAAAGATTGGAGGTAGGATAACAACCTGATTTCAGGGGGTAACAAAAAAGGGGCCAGGTGGAAAAAGGAAGTGGTGGAATTTTGGACAACATCAGTGAGATAACAAACTGTTCCAAATAAACAATATAACTTCTAATATTTCTGGCCCCAATCCAGTTGTGCTCTTGACCTTACCCAGGTTTAACAGAACCAGAGACGATAAAGGCAGATTAGCTTTGAGGAATGTGGGACTTTCCCAATTAATACAGTGGAAATAAAAAAAATATACCAAACAACCAGATGCCGAAGGAGTGTGAATTTTAAAGGGACACTGCAATACCATTTCATTTTTAAGCTAACATTTACATTAAATAATTCAATACGAATCTCCAAGTGTTTCTCCTTTCAAGTGAACTTTTTATTCAGCGCATTTACTACAGCACAGTATCTTACCCCAATGAAATTGCCAAAAACTGAGCTGCAGGCTGATGCTGCTCCAGTGCCAGGGCCTGCAGGATACACTCAGCACTGGAATAGGATTGACTGCAAGCCAGCTAACACAGAAACGATACAGGGAACAGCGCTTCAGCCAGCAAACAACAAAAAAAGAACGGGAAATCAAAGAGAAAAGACTCTCCCTTGTTCCAAAAAAGCATCATCTGAGTACAGGAGGTCTGGGAAGAGAATGGATGTGAGAACTGGCAATGTACAGCACATGCTTCAGAATTAGTCGCGGGGATTTGGAGGAGAGCGATTCCCTGTTACAGCTGCAGGAGTGCAGTTCTCACTGTACTCCAAAAATCAGGTTTACAACCGGATAAAGAAAAAATATCAGATTTCTCCAAGAAGTGCAAAGGCTCCTCCATCTGACCCAACTTGTGTGGCACCACCGAGTCGCCCAAAATCCACGCTGAGGGAGCACTTGCTCCCCTTCCCCGCTCCAGATGCCGGAGGCTGTGCCCGGGTTAAGGGTTGGGGACCAAAGCGCTGCCCCCGATTCCCTTCGGATCACACCGTCCCACCGACAGCAGTAAGAGAGAAAAGTGAATACAAAGTTACCTAAGGAAGTCAGTCCCATTTGGATAAAACAACAACAAAAAAAAAAAAAAAAAAAAAAACCCAAAAGAAGGAACCTCAACCACTTCCCCTGAGCTCCCACCCCAGCTCCGAGCGGCAGCCGCGGATTTACGCGCCCGCCTGGGGAGGGGAAGGGGCAAGCCCGGCACAGCCCGGCTCCGGCAGCGAGGGGACACCTCCTCCTCCTCCTCCCTTCCCTTTCCCTTTGTTTACTTTGCGGACCGTCCCGCTCCACCTCGCCGCCTCCCGACACATCCGGTGGGACCGGCCGGGAATGCGGGGCGGGCAGGGCGGAGGGGGCGGCCGGGTCCCCCCCAGGAGGGGGACGGGGCAGGCGGGGCACCACTGACCTCTCCCCGCAGCCTCCTCCTCTCCCATCCCCTTCCCAGCCTGCCCTTCCCGGGCAGGGAAGCGGCTCTGCCCGGAGACCCCCCAGCCCACCCTCCTGCGCCCCGGTGTCCGCGGCGGCCCCTCCCCGGGGACATGGGAACGGGCGGCACCGGGGACAACCTTCCCTTCCCTGCGGAGCCGCCGCCGCTCCACGAGCCCGGGTGGGTGGAGGGGGAGACAAGGAAGGAGCCGCCGCTGCCCCCGCTGCGCCCCCTCCCCGCGATGTAAAACCGGGGCCGCTCCGCCCGCCCCCTCCCCGGGCAGCCCCCGCCGCCCGCACTCACCGCGCTGCGGGCACGGCCGCCTCCGGGGCCGCGGCCAGGAGGAGAAGCAGCGGAGGAGGAGCAGGACGAGAAGGCTCCGGAGGGTCTGCGCGAGCAGTGCCGCCTCCCTCCCTCTTTCCCTCCCTCCCTCCTTCCCTGTCTCCCCGCCCTCCCGGCGCGCTGCACCATGGGATGCGCCGCTGCCCCCCACAACATGGCCGCGGGGGGGTCACGGTGCCGCCCCTCAGAGACCGGGGCGGGGGAGGGTGAGATGTCCTGTCCCCCCGCCGGTCTCATGGCTCTGCTCTCACACACTCCCTCCCTCCTTCCTTGCTTCCCCGAGGCAGCGCGGATCCTGGCGGGATCTGGCCAATTCGCTCGGGAAGAGGCGAAATTTAACCCCTTGTCCTCGCTCAGTGGCACCAGCTGGCACAGTTGTTCTCTTGTTCCTAAGCTGGGATGTTCCAATTGTGGAGTTTCCCTCGTTGGAAATATTCCAGAACCGTCTGGATGCAATCCTGTTACATGTGCTCTGGCATGACCCTGCTGGAGCAGAGAGGTTGGATCTACTGTGGTCCCTTCCAACCTGCCCCATTCCGTGATTCTGTAACTTCAGACTTAGGTTACTGAATATACTCGATGACCAATGAGCACTCAAACTTTGTGTTCCTATTTAAGTAAATTTTCCTTGAAAGAAAATATCACAGAATCACAGAATGGGTCGGGTTGGAAGAGACCACAGTGGGTCCGACCTCCCTGCTCCAGCAGGGTCATCCTGGAGCACATGGCACAGGATTGTGTCCAGACAGTTCTGGAATATCTCCAGTCAGGGAGACTCCACACCTTCTGTGGGCAACCTGTTCAGTGCTTGTTCACTGCACAGTAAAGAAGTTCTTCCCAATATTCAGGTGGAACTTCCTGGGCATGAGTTTCTGCCTGTTGCCTTTCGTCCCATTGCTGGGCACTCCCAAGCAGAGCCTGGTCCATCCTCTGCCCCCTCCCTGCAGACACTGACAAACATGGATGAGGTCCCCTCTCAGTCGTCTCTTCCCAGGACTGAACAGGCCCAACACCCTCAGCCTTTCCCTGTAAGAGAGATGCTCCAGTCCTTTAATCATATTTAGTTGCCCTCCACTGGACTTGCTCCAGGAGCTCCATGTCTCTCTTGTACAGAGGAGCCCAGAACCGGACACAGCACTCCAGATGAAATGTGGGGGGTTGTCCTCTTTTCTCAGGCAACCAGCAACAGGACAAGAGGATATGGCCTCAAGCCGCACCAGGGAAGGTTCAGGTTGGACATCAGGATGAACTTCACGGAAAGGGTTGTCAAGCATTGGGAGGGGTTGCCCAGGGAACAGGTTGGATGTGTTCCTGGATGTGTTCAAGAAACAACTGGATGTGGCTCTTAGTGCTGTAGTTTAGTTGCCAGTCACAGGCTGGACTCAATGATCTTGGGAGTCTTTTCAAACCTGAATGAGTCTGTGATTCTGTGAAATAGCCATTGAAATGTC
The DNA here is from genome assembly GCF_001604755.1 of Lepidothrix coronata. Taxonomy (NCBI): domain Eukaryota; kingdom Metazoa; phylum Chordata; class Aves; order Passeriformes; family Pipridae; genus Lepidothrix; species Lepidothrix coronata. The sequence goes on along the minus strand of NW_016690247.1, from coordinate 25,757 downwards.
TCAGTCTATCGCTTACCTCTAGAGGCAGCTGAACTCGGGTTTTGTTCTCCTGAGATCAGAAGACCTTCTCAGCCCCAGGCTGCCGGAGCTTGGGCCGATCCTGAACCTCCACCTCTGGAAGTTACAGTGTATCTGGACACTGGAGGGACCCACCAGCATCATAAAGGACGGCATCTTGGTTTGGTTTAAGCCCATCTGCAGCTGATCCTACTGGGCAGCCTTAGGGTTGATGGAGAATTAATCAATATAATCTATGGCACTTGGGATGTGATTCCGCTGATCAAACATGGGCAGTTTACTTCAGGGTAACCAAATCATACTCCTAAACTTACCTATGTTTATAAGTTTTCCAGGCACTATAAAGAAACTCAAGGTAGAGATGCTAAACAGATAGGGATCTAGACTGTGAGTACAGATTTTCAGTTGAATCCCACCTAAAATCTCTCAAGCCCCTCCAGGAGCAAAACCATTGAGTAAGCTCTGGATGTGAAACAAATGCATTAAGCACCATGTAAAAATAATTCCTAGAAACTCTCTTTTAAACAGCAGTACAGTATTCCCATCAATCCTTTACGGAAATGCTGGGCAATTAAAGGAGGGGCCTCCAACCAGCAGGCTGTTGGATATCCTGGAGACAGGATAGAAAATACACTCTACCCTTTCTACTGAAGCTGGACCACTGTGCAGAAATGAAGGAAGGAAGGAAGAATGATTTCAGTTATTTTATAATTATTGGTCTTGGGATCACTATTGATGCTCTTGCCAGAAAAGATAGAAATGTGCTAATTAAAATTACTGATGACAGAAAGTTGGGAGACATCAATAAAGAGGATGTTCATGGTAACACATAGGAAAAATCAAATGCTCTTGAGGACTGGGATAGCAAAAATGGGAGGAAATGCATGAGTAAAACAGGAGCCTGTGTTCTGATTAATATACAGGGAAGGGGTGGTATAAATACTGGAAATATAAAACAAATAGAGAAAGTAGATGGGAAAATGGAGTTTCATAAATTTTTATGATACAGTTGTTAACAACAGCAGGGAATTGCATTAAATGACCCTTCCCAGCATTTGATCCCAATTACTAATCATTTCTCCTCTGTCTCAGCCTTCATCCAAAGATGTCAAGCCTCTGAGCAAACTTGAGAAGCAGATAGTTGTCCCCATTTTTCACAGTGGAAGGCTGAGACAGTATTTGAGTTGCCAAATTCACACATTACTCAGTGGATGAACAGGCCTCCTCTCCAGAGCTGTATCCTACACATTCAGGAAGGCATCAATACCTCCTTTGTGTCATGCACAGTATGTCCTATTGATTTTATATGCAGGTTTACTAAACATTCTTCATTTAGGTGTCTTTTCAAATGTCCTTTCTTTAATAAATAATTATTATTCCTGTGTTCTTAGAACTTCATGCTCTGCAGTTTCTCTGGGCAACATCAATGTACCAATTCTCTCCACTTTACAGGTGGAAAAACTATTCAGAGATATTTGGGTGATTTATGGAGGAGACAGAATAAAGCCAGAGCAATGGTAGCACTGTGAATCTGATTCTTAAATTCTGTTCTGTCTTTTATATTTACAACATTTTCGTATGGAAAAGAAGGATGCTGTCTGAACTCTCTGGAATTCAGCTTTCCCATTGGTTTTAATGGGATGAAGGCAAACCCAAAATAATCTATCAAAATTATGGTTTGTAGCAATTCCTGAAAAGTCTCTGTTTCAGGTGCTGGTGACAATTTTTCATTGGTTTCTTATTGCTTCCTTTCATCAGCAAAATGCTTGTAAAAGCAGAAACCTTCAGCAACACACTGATAAAAATGCTAGGGAATCTTTCTCATGTTACAGAATGCAATTTTTAGTTCCATAAAAGCTGATGATTTGAGCACTCAGCTGGGAGAGGGGAGCTGTGGTGATGTCCGGTGAAAAGTTACTTGACCATCCAAAATGTTAATTTCAGCAGAAAGTCAGGAGGTGTGAGCAGGATGATAGTCACGGCTTCTGTAAGGACTACCAGGCATCCAGATACAAAGCTCTGCCTTCTTTTCCCCCCTCCAACTTCAGGACCTCATCCAAACTAATGAAAAAGGCACTTCCAGTAGCTCTTCCGTCTGTCCATCCATCTTACTTATTGAGAATCCAGTGAATCACTCTCTGATTACCCCTATTTTTCTCAATTAACTAAGGGAAAGCCTTGGTAATTAACCTAAATCTTTACACAGCTAAACTTTTATAAGTTGTGACTTGCCCCTTTGTCTTCCAAGATTCTTGTTTTCTTCTGATTCCTGAGAACCTGTGCAGAAAAGTAAAATAATTTTCTTGCCTGCCCTGTCTACACAGAGGTTGTTGGCAGGTGGAAAAGACAACTATCCCTATAATTTAGGATGGAATGATTAATATTAAGGTAAGACATTCAGTTTAATACTAGTGGTATTATTTGTGCAGTCCATGCCATTACCTCATTTAATTTACAGTGATTATTAAACTTGGGCTGTATTGGTATAAACAAAAAGGTAGGAAATTTCATTATAGTGTGACATGTATTGTCTTTCCTTTTATTAAATGATGGAATTGGGGGTAATGGCTCTGAAGACATCGAGTTCTTTCCGGTGTTTGGGAGCACAGCTGCAGTCAGGCATCCTCCACTCTTCTGCAGGATGGTAAATATTCATTAAAGCAACCAGAACGAGCAGGTAGCTCTGAACTGCAGGGCTATTTCAAGCTGTGCTGATGAAATGCAGGGGGATTTGGGAAAATTTAAAGAAAAAAAAAAAAGGCAAGATGCTAAATATTTCAGAAAATACACAGTAACATCATAAGAGGATTTATTTCTATTTTTTTTAAATAATCTGAATCAGCCTCAAATGAAGAAGTCAACTGCATATGTTAGGGGTCTACATAGCACTCTGGCACTGGTGAAGGAAAAGTATATAGTAAATACAATTAAAGGCACCAAAATATGAATGTTGATACATCTCTGCTTCTCTTTGGATTTAGGAAAAAAAAAAAGATTAAGCATTACATCAGCATTTCTGGGCAGTGTCTGGAGTAGGAGCTGAATGGAAAGTCACCAGTGGAGGTTTTTCTAATTTATTAAACAAAACAAAACACAAAGAAATTCTTAAGAAAAGTTCCAAGGGAAATCGGCAAACTTACACAGGATCAGGAAGGAATTTTCAGGTACAAAATTTGGTGTGGAAAAAACTAATTAGCAGCTGGGGGACCCACTTGATGAGTTGCTGCTATTAACTAAGACCTCCAAAGCAAATGTTAATGTGTTAATTAGAAGCAGGGTAATAACCTCCTAGATTTCCCAGTGGGAAACAAAACAAAACAAAAACAAGGCAATTTTTGTTCTGGATATAACTGGCTAAAACCAAACATGGCAGGAAGGGAACCCTCCCAGTGCTGCATCTTCATTTTCTGATGTGGGTTTGCAGCATCTCTGCCCTAATGTCCCCTGACTTGCCCTACAGGATGGCGACCGGCTCGAACCATGGGATTCAGGAGTTTATTTATCTTTCTGGAAAATCAAACAAAATCCTTGTCCTGACTGGTAGCTTTGATTTCTAGAAAGACAGGAAAGATCCCACATTGACTTAGAATTGTCCCAAGGAAGAACTGAAGTCAGGACACTCTCAGATGGAGCCCTGGTGTGATGGCATGGGAAGTAAGACTCGTGATCTATCCTAAAGGGCTGTACTTCCCATCAGATAGGCTTTTCTTCTCATTTTATTTTGGCCTCCAAGATTAAAGTCAACTTCTTGGATGTTTTTTCTTTCCCCACCACACCTCAGGCAAACTTGTTGCTGAGCCAAATCAAACCATATCTTTTAAAATTGCATTCTCTTGAGACCCAGCAGCATAAGGGACAGAGTTCTTAAGGACATTTAGAAACACTTGAATTCTTTGACTCACCTTCTGCTCTTTTCTACCATTTTGCTGCACTGAGCCGTGGTGCCCACTGCTCTCAGAAAGGCTCAGGAGAGAAGGGGGGTGTTGAGGATGCTCAGGAGTGTGCACTGTCAGTGGGACACACTCCTGAGACATCCAGGGTTGGAGCTGCAGGGCTTACATTCCAGGAGTGCTTTCCCAGTAAAGACACAGCCTTTAGGCTTGTTCAGTTCTGAGCCAACTCCAGATCCTCTTATTTTTATTTATTCAAACTGGTATTGAATAAGCTCAGTTTTGTTTTTTTTTTTTTTTTATTTTGTCCTTACACAGTTCCAGTTCTTTGTCTTTAATCAGATCAAGCTTTTTGCAGGAACTGTGACAGTCCCATCATCACTCTGTTCCCTGTCAAATCCTTCCCCAAATCCCTCCAGCTGCTTTGGAAGCTCCCGCTTTTCCGTGGAGCCCCTTGATGTGTAAAATGTGTGCGATGTTTTGATCAAAGGAGTTCTTGTACTTGATGCAAATTTCAGCACACGTATAGCAGTCAGATGGGAAGGTATGGATTTAATCCTCTGGATCTTCACTGGCCCCCTGGGATGCCAGTCCAGCAGGCAAGGAGGGCAGGGATGACTGGGGAGGAATACTTTAACTTCCTTATTTTTAAGACTGTGTTAAGGTTTCTCCATTTATGATAATTTTAACTAATATTCTGAACACCCACCAGCTAAAAGGTTACAATGACCACATTTAGGAAAACATCTTTTTTTCCTTTCACATTTTTTTCAACATTTGAGCAAATGGCAAAAAAAAAACCCAAACCCCAACACACCAAAAAAACCCACCCAAATCAGCTTCTTTCTGCAATTCTTTTGGCCACTTCAAATGACATTTTAGTTACCAGAGAATCATTTTCTGAAGATTTCTTTTCAAACACAGACCCAAATACTTTGAGCAGGGAGACTGTTATGTGTGGGAATTAATGGTCATTGTTGACCAGTCTCATATTCAGTGAATGATTTTGAATGTATGGGAATATTGATTTTGAATGTATGGGAATATTGATTCTTCTAAAGTTTTCTTTATTTTCCAGTCTCTGTCTGTTCATCTGTACTATCTACAGATTTGTTATATACCCAATTTTAATTCTAGGTGTAAGGAGTTCTGATGAGACAAGGTGACAGTCATTTTGGAATCTGCCCTAAAGTCATGAAGACTTTGATACTACTTTGATTTGGATGTTAGGAGTGGGATACAGGACTATCCTGTGTATACATCAGATTCTTTCACAGAATCACAGAATGGTTTGGCTTGGAAGGAACTTTAAAGCCCATCTTTTTCCAACCCCCCTGCCATGGGCAGGGACACCTTTCACTATTCTAGGTTGCTCCAAGCCCAGTCCAACCTGGCCTTGAATACTTCCAGGGATGGGGCAGCCACAGCTTCTCTGGGCAACCTGTGCCAGTGTCTCACAACCCTCACAGGGAAGAATTTCTTCATGATATTTAATCTAAGCCTGCCCTCTGTCAGTTTAAACCCATTACCCCTTGTTCCTATCACTACATGCCCTTGGAAAAAGTCCCTCTCCAGCTCTCAGGGGTGAGTCTTCCTATCCTGTGTCCTGTTCCAGAGACAATCCTCTTGCATTCCATCTCCCTCCTGGGAAAAAGAGTTACTCTAAATTATAGGCAAGATACTGCTGACCTGTATGAATTCATTTTACAATGGCTGCACAGAGAGTCCCTGCTGTCCACATGAAGTCATTCCTTGGGAACCACTGAATGAGTGACCTCAGAAATTTAAGTCAGCCAGGAGGCACAAAGCTTCTGGCATTCCTCTAATTTGTTCATCCTGTGCTACTTTGACAACTGGAATAAAAATGGAATAAAAGAGCATTGTAATTTTCTTGAGCTCAGGTCTTTGCTCTTTAGTTGCCTAATTAAAAATTCATTGTTTGTCTATATTTAGGATTCTGCAGAAAAAGGATACTACTCTTGCACCAAGTTTTTTGAATAGAGCCTCTGTAAAGCATAAAATATGGAGGTAACTACCATACCAGGTATGGTTAGAAGACATGGTCTTCTTTTCCACGTTGCACACACTGTCCTGCCCTGCTTTTCTCAGTACAGGCACAACAACTCTGTGTCTCTCAGGTGTTCTGTGAAGTGCCTTTGTATCTGGCTGCCTCAATACCTCACCTGAGGTTATTTACATTTTAGGAAGAATACTGCACACCAAAGAAGGTAAGAGAGAAGACCTATGGTTTGACTTAGAATCATAGAATGTTAAGGCTTGGAAGGCACCTTACAGATCCTCTAGTCCAGCCAGGTGCATTTCAGTTTGCCCTGAATTTTTGCACTTTGTGGCAATCTAACATTCTTGCACCCGTGTCACTATTGGCCACTGAAAAGTGAATTGACAGCAGCTGAAGCATCTGTAACACAGCTATTAATGGAATTTGTTCTTGAAATGTTACTCTATTGATTTAGAAACATTTTTTACATATCACAATATTAACTTCGTAAGAGCTTTACATCTCAACATAACACATATACAGGATATTTAAGTCACATCATTTACAAGTTAAAGCAGCAGCGCACCGTTAGGTCTGCTCTGAACTTCATTTGAGATTTGATGTCATTTAGTGTTTTGATGCCTCCGGTTCTAGTCTGTAAAATCAGTGTAGTAATGTGACCCTATGGGAAGATACAAGGAGTTACAATAAGGAGAGGTTCAGAAAAGAGACTGAAGCTGCTGAACGTTGAAAACAAAGTGTACAAGCCAAGTTTTTTCTCTTTCTTCATACAGTTGTTGTTTTTCCAGCCCTCTTATCTGTATCCTAATAAAAACCCTCCTACAGTTTCAGAGAGGAACTGAAGTTGTGTG
>NW_016690247.1:0-18968 GCF_001604755.1 Lepidothrix coronata | reverse complement strand
AGGCAAAATTTCCTTGCTGTTTTGTTTTGATGTTGCTAGATCAGCTCTAGTGTCAGACTGTTTTGAAAATCTGTTTATGTTGAGCTAGTTACAGGCTGAGCTGCTGTGTTTATTTACCAAGCAGGTGCAGCAAGTGTAGAGATTTCTCAAGCTCCTGTTAGTTTATCCCAGTGCTGTCTTTCACTGTGATTTAAAACAGATTAATGTGAACAAAGTGTAATAAAAAGAAGCAATAAATATGTTACAAAATATGTAATAAAAAAAGGACTGTTAAGACATTTGACAGATTTCACGCTTAAAAAGCAAATTGTTGTCTGTAGAGGTGCACATTCATAAAATCATGGAATGGTTTGGGTTGGAAGGGACCTTCAAGATCATCCAGTTCTAACCCCCTGCCATGGGGTTAGAACTTCCACTATCCCAGGTTGCTCAGAGCCCCATCCAACCTGGCCGTGAACACTTCCAGGGATGGGGCAGCCACAGCTTCTCTGGGCAACCTGTGCCAGGGCCTCACCGCCCTCACAAGTAAGGAATTTTTCCCTAATATCTAATCGAAACCTGCTCTCTGTTAGTTTAAAAACATTCATGGTAAGTTAATACTCTTATTATACAAAATGTTATCTTTTCATAAAATCAGTTACTAATTTTATAGTTGTTGCTATTTTGATCTCAAATGCATGTGTTCAGTCTAACCGTTGGATTTATCTTTGGGGGTTGGAAAGTTTCAAAACAATTATTTTATTTTTTTTCTAAGTGCGTTCTATCCCCCCCAAAAAGTCTATTTTGTGCACAGAGTTGCTATCTTACACTGCTTGCTTTAATGTGGTACCTGAGAGATTTAACCACTGAGCTATTGGAAAGTGGTGTTATCGTGGAAGGATAAAAAGGTGAATTTTAGATCCATGAAGTTTGGCAACAGAGCTTCTGGAATTTCAAGTTTATCTGTATTTTCCCTGCAGTGCAGACTACACCCTTTCTCTGGGGCTGGTGAGGAGTTGCAGCAGTTTTATTTATATCTAGTGGAAATTAAGAGAAAGTTCTCAGCACTAGTTCTTCTGTGGATAGATCCAGTCCCTGCACACTTCCAGTCAGTCTCTGCCTAAGAAATAGCCCACAGGAAACAAAACCCAAGAAGAACAAATTCAATAGCAATAGGACTGTTATTTTTAAGCTACTGTGCTGAACAATGTCTCCCTCAGAAAAATAACACAAATGCATGACTATTGACCACAATAAATGAGGAATTGAGGCCACTGTTGTCTATCTTATGCTGCAGCTGTAGTGTGAAGTACTAGAATTACCGGAAAGTCACCTGTGGAATATCTGACATCCTTAAACACAGGCTTGATGATGTTTATTTTTAAGTACACAGAGCAACAATCCTTCATTATTTTGCCTTTTCACTCTGAATTAAAGCATTTGTCTTGAATTTCAAGAGACAACTCGATACATTCATTCATGAGCTAAAATAAACTGCAGTGAGCCCACAGAGGAAGAGATTCTATAGGATAATGGCTTTTTCTCTCTTAGACTGGCCAAATATTTGCAGCTTTGCAGTGACTAATCCTTTTGCCTCTCTTCTCCAGCAGAATTTTGGAAGAAGGGACTAAGGAAGGAGCTAATGGTACTCCTAGAACAAAAGATCAAGTCCTTTTTTGATGCTTAATTTTATCAGAACCAAATCCTTCACTGCCATAGTGTGGCCACAGAAGAGAGCAGAGCTGCCCCTGTTCATCCCAACTGAGGACCAAGCCTTTTATCTTCTGCTTTTATTCATATTTATTATTTATTTTACAATAAATGCTACTCTTTAGCATCCATTATTATTTTTATGCAAGGAAATACTCAGGCCTGGGAATATATCCTGATAAAAGTTTGCAAATATATAGATTTGGGTCATCCTGAAGGTTGGGAATTAAAAGGAAGCCCCTGAGTCCTGCTGTCACCAACCACCTCATGAGCCTGATCCTGAACTGGTTGAATTCAAGCACAAAACTGTCTGTGATGTTGTGTTTGCCTTTTCCCCCAGACTGTACCATAGGTTAAACAATTATTTTCTTTCTCCTCCCTTCTTTTCACCTGTTCTGCCCTCCTTGCATAGAGATCATCTGCTGTGGCAGATACATTTCTCATCCTTAGTATTCTCAGGGTTGCAGTTTCCTGATGAAAGAGAATCCTTTGGGACAGGGTTTTAAGATGCTGAGTCCTCAAACCAATGGTCAATTAAATGCTCATTCCTGGCTCTTCACTCCAGCCCTGTGCATTACAACAGTATCAGTAAAGACTCCTGAAGGGCTGGGTTGAGAGCTGGACTATGGAGCTTGTTTGCCTTAAAAACATGTGTTTGGTTCTCAACCATTATACGGTTCTTAAATACGATTAAAAGTTGTAAGATAAATGCCCACAAGCATGCAAATCAGTTGTGGAAACCAGAAGGGAGGAAAAAACCCTTCCATTTATTTACATTTTGTCTGAGTCATAGTTAAATGGAAGCACTGTTTTCTAATAAGATAAAAGAATATTCACAGAACTGTAGAATGGTTTGGGCTGGAAGGGACCTTCAAGATCATCTCATTCCAACACGCCTGCCATGGGCAGGGACACGTTCCACTAGCCCAGGTTGTTCCAAGCCCCATCCAACCTGCCCTTGAACACTTCCAGGGATGGGGCAGCCACAGATTCTCTGGGCAACCTGTGCCAGGGCCTCACCACCCTCACAGGGAAGAATTTCTTCCTGATATCTAATCTAAGCCTTCCCTCTGTCAGTTTGAAGCCATTTCCCCTTGTCTTGTCACTGTAAAATAAATAGTCTCTGTCCATCTTTCTTGTAGCTCCCTTCACATATTGGAAGGCCACAATTAGGTCACCCCAAAGCTTTGTTTTTTCCAGGCAGAACAATCCCAGTTCTCCCAGCCTTTCCTCATAGGAGAGGGTTCCATCCCTCTAATCACCTTTGTGGCCTCCTCTGGACTTTCTCCAGCAGGTCCATGCCTTCCCTGTGCTGACAACCCCAGAACTGGAGGCAGCACTGCTGGTGGGTCTCACCAGCATGGAGCAGAGGGGCAGAATCCTCTCCCTGGATCAGGCCACGCTGCTTTTGGTGCAGCCCAGGACACGATTGGCTCTCTGGGCCATATTTACATATTCAGGGCCATATTCTCATTGCTGATCCACCTCTGCATGACCAAAAGAAAAAAACGCATTCAGCCTTTGTGTCCAGGGTGTGCTGAGGACAAATCCTGCACACAGGCAGTTGAGTCTGTGAGCATCATTTCCAGAAAGATGTTTTCATCCATTGCTTGTACCCGCGTGTTTCAATAACAGCTGCAGTTCTGGGATGTTTCATCTAAAGGGCTCAGAGCATGTTATAGGTTCAGGTTTAGCTAACTGATAGCGGTCACTGAAAGGCAGGAAGGATTCCCATCTGCAGGCACACCAGGAGGCACCTCAATGGATAAAACCTCCTGCTCAAGGTCAGAAAGACGAGTCGGTGGCGAGGCTGGAGGAGAACTTGGAGAGGTGAGTTAATACATCCTGATGGCAGCCAGCTGCCTCACTGCAGCTGTGCTCGGAACATTGATCTGACTCTTGGTGATACCAGGGAACTTCTCTAGACAAAGAATCTCACAGAAAATCAAACCATTTATCAACCCTCGAGAGAAGCGAACTGTGAAGGGTTGGGCTGTCACCACTGTAGTGCAGACAGCAATTGCTAAGCGCTAAAGTGCTGATGTTTTCCCTCTCCATCCTTGATGCCTGTTTCCGTAAGGCCTTGGTCCTGTGTAAAACTATTTGCTAGACTCTGAGCTTAGTGAGTATTGTGATCACAGAGTGCTTCAGCCTGCAAACCCTTCACTGCTCAGGCTTTTTCAAATGCAGTATTCAAGGATCTCTCCATTTTGACTTGCTAGTCATGTTTCTGGAAGCAGAAGCACCTAAATTAAAACTCAGTCCCTAGAGGCCAGAAAAGAGAAATGTACAGCTTCAATACCTGCAGTGGAAGCGCTGTGCCTTCAGAGCAAACCTGCAAACTTGGCAAACTAGAGGTAAATTAAAAACCAGTGAGTTAAAAAACTTTGGATAGTGTCCTTAAGATAGGCTTTAACATTTGGACAGCCCTGAGGTGGTCAGGAAGTGGGACTAGGTGTTCATTGTAGGTCCTCTCCAACTGAAAATCCTATCCCAGGTGGGTAAATATAAAAATGACTGCAGGAAGGGGTGAGCAGTATCTCACTGCCCAGAGCCAACCAGTGCAGAGATACCCCAACCTTCTCTAACTCCAGCTGACAAATGAGTCTTCTTGGCAGAGCCAACAAACCCCATCCCACTGTGGGGTCATACAGGGGAATGTATCAAAATGAATAGATCATCAAGTCTGGTGAAATACCTCAGACGGTGAAAACTTATTTCCCCATGGCTGATCCTTGATTTTATGTCATCTTGAGGTGCCTTTTTTTCCTCATCCTTTCTTACACAAGACCACAAGTAGCTTCATCTTCCCTGCAGGGACCTGAACGTATTAAAAGGTCACTGCTAGATCAAAATGAATATGCTTTTAAAAAGAAGTATTTCCCTCAGTTCCCAGTCCTGTCACAGTAAAGCTGTAATAAAAAACATGCACAGTTTACCTGCATGATTTTTATAATTTATCAGAGCATAGTGAAAACCAGAGTCATTCTTCTCCCCCCAGTCACTTGTTCTTGCTAGTTTTATACTCACTGAAGCAGCAATAGTGCCAAAGCTTGCAAGAAAATATTTAAACACTAATTAACTTCTTAATTCTGTGTGTGGGCAGGCCCCTTGTTCCATGTGGAGCACAACTGGTTTTCAAGATATTTGTTTGGGATTTCAGAGTGTTTGCATATTGTGTATGGCTCCTGTGTATGTGCTGGTATGTGTGTGGGATGCCTCTGGCTGTATTTGCCTGCAGCTGAGCCTGCACCACATTCCCCTTAGAACAGGCAAGTTTTCCAATATGAAAGTTTAAAAAAACCCCAACCCTTTCCTATTTTATTTCACTCACTGGATAAAAGGCAGCAAATTCCATGGAGCTGCGTTGCAGTGGCACAATAAATGCTTGTCCCTCCTGGCTGTGGGGTTCCTGGGGAGATCAGTTTTCAGCATCTGTCCAACAGCAGACCAGCCTGGAGCACTCACTCTCCAAAGAGGTTTTCCTTTTCAATTTTTCCAATAAACAGATCTGCATGGTGTTGCTGCTAATGCCAACCTGATTTTCTCTGGGAAGTGGTTAAGCATGTGGCTAGAAATTTTATTAATGGTGACTAAAATTGCTGATGTTTCCATACTCTCTTCCCACTCTGCTTCCTCTTCGCAAGTCCTGGTCTAGTAGGAGGTGTCCCTGCCCATGGCAGGGGATTGGAAATGCTTGATCTTTAAGGTTCCTTCCAAACCAAATAATTCTAAAAGTTACCTCTGCTGTGGCACATCAGAAATGGCTGGGAGAGCAATATCGAGACTCTGCACTGAACCTGCATAGCAAATACACCCAGGCTGTGTGTTTGTGTGTGTTGCATGAGAAACCTCCACAGAAAGTGAGTTCTTAATGCAAAACTCAGCCCCCAAAGCATTAAAAAATACTGCTACTATGAAGATACTTTAAAATGGTTAGTTTTGAACAACTGTGGCAATGGCTGAGACTCAATAATCCAGTTCATAATGTAGCCCTTTCTTCCCCAAAGCTGCCTGCACAGAGCAGGGGTGACACAACTTTTGCACACCCGTTTGTAGCAGTTTCTTCTCACCATTAAAGACCAGGGCACTTCCAGGTCGAGAAACAGGCCAAGGCTTTGTAGCCAGAAATCATGGAGAAGCCAGGGACATTAACACACAGTTCAGGTGGAATTGCTGTCACTGAACTTCAGTGCAATAGTTTTATTTCTCAGTATCAGGGGAAAGATGTAAGTGCTGTGGGGACAAGAAAGCCATGGGGGGCCCTGGGCTGCAGACAGCTGAATTTGGGAGAGGTAAGTCTCACCCTTTGGGACTGAACCCTGTTTCCAGCCCCAAGGAATGCCTGGGTAGCACTGAAGTACTTGTTGCTTCACGCCTGCCTGATGGGAGGCTGGAGGCACATGAGAGTAGATTAAATCAGCTCAGCTGTGTTATCTCCTCATGCTTCCCCTTAGAGCCCAGCTGGTGTTATCTCCTTCATGGATTCCCCTCCGAGCAAGAGCGAGGTGCTGCAGGGACTCTCTGTACTGCAGCCTCCAACATGCAGCCTCCTGCAAAGAGACTCACCCAGATGTTCCAAGGTACAGATGTGCCCTTTGCAGGGGAGAAAACACCCACCTAGGACTTTTAAATCAGTTTTCCCTTTGATTTGCTTCCTTCTGTGGGATTTGTCTTAACACTTCCAAAAGAACCGTGTATGTAACATGGGTAAAGCCAAGAATTAACCTTAAATGTTTTTTCTCCCCATTATGTTGCACTTAACAGTGCACAGTTACACTTCCCATGTGCCGAGAGAGCAGGGAATTACCCAGTAAATGTTAGCAGAAGCCAACGTTTAGGCTTTTATTATCACTTGATAAACCCATGTAAACCCCATTAAGGCTGAGAGGAGTTCTGTGTGTGTATCAGGGGGAAAAGGGACCATTTGCTCTTGAGTGCATGTAACTAATTAAAAATTTAAACGCATATAGTACATAATTATATTAGACTGTAGGTTAATGCTCCTGAATGAAAAGTGCCAGATGAGCTGAAATGCTGGTACAGAACAGGAGAAAAACCCTGGCTGCCTCTGTGCAGTGAGATTGCGTGCTCTCCGTGAATAGTCCCAGTATTCCCTGCTCCAGGGCTAGGGGTTGACGGAAACAGCCTGTGACCTTGGTCAGGATCTGCCAGGCAGGAAACAATGCAGGGAAAGGCAAGAAGACAAGTCCTGGCACCTATGAGCCTGTTTCGCATCCTCTGCTGAGCCTGTTTCTGGTGGTATCTTACTCTCCAGTGCCAGCAGCAATGTCTTACTCCCCACCTTTCACCATGGACAGCCTGTTGTAGCCATCAGATAAGCCCAGGTTTAAGGCAGGCTGCTCCCTTGGGAAGAGCCCAGTGCCATCAGACTCTAAATTCCTGTTGATACCAACCTCCAGAGCTATTACAAAAATGTGTGCCTGCAGGAAGGGTGTCACCTCCCTGAGGGCACAAAGCCACCAGCATGGTCCAGACAGGATGCTTATGAAGGGCTCACCTGGAGTAGGAAACACAAATCCATACCTTCTGCTTCCTGTATAATTATATTTCAATGCACAACACTATTTTAGAGCCATGTTAGAGTTAATGTAACTGTAAGTAGCCAGTGATCTTTGTTAAAGACACAGATAATTGAAACAATTGCAGCAATTACACAAAATCCCTTGTCCTTGACTAAACAAAGGTGTGTGCAGGACACCTGGATGGAGAACGGCTTGCATGGAGCTGAAAAAAAGAAGTCCCAGCCTCTGGCACAAAGATGATAAGTACAGTCCCAAAGAAAAAGACCACGAAAGAGATTTTTTTATTGATTCTTCTCCAGATTAAGGAAAAGAAACCTCCAAAGTTTGTGTAAATAAAGAGAACAGGACCAAAGAAATACCCAGCTCTGCTACAGGTTTCCTGTCCACCTAGAGAAAACTCACAGGGAATTGAAACCTCATATTTCAGTTAACATGCATTTCTGACAATCCTTACATTTTATGGCAAGATGAAAGTCCACGGGCCAGTGCACAGCCCAACTTTTTAGTGTGACTATCAGCTTATTCCCATTTCCTTATAATCCTTCTATAGGCTCAGAAAGCCCCAGCAACACAAAAAACCCCAAACCTTTTAAGTTTCTGTCATGTGATTTACACCCTTACAGCTGCTGCTGGTTTGAATTTCACATCCCTTCTGGAAGTGAAAGTTGAGCTGATTTTTTTTTTTTCTTTTCCTTTAACGATAAAAGAGCAGCCACTGAATTAATAGTGGGTCAGTGTGAGATATATTAGAGCGTGGTTTGGCATTTATGCTGGGAATCTCCTGCCGTCCCCACCACCACCCACAGACGCCATAGCAACCACGGCGCAGAGGGGCTCAAACGCCACTCGCAGTTGAACGTGCTGGTACATGAATGCACTTCTTGTTTCACCATTGTGATGCTGAATTCATCTCAGCTGCAGTCGCTCCTTCGTGGAAAGCTTCGTTCCCGCTGGAGGGAAAATAAACAAACAGTGCAGATTCTGCCTTTTTGGAATGTAGCTGTTGTGTAGAATTCAGCTGCGTGGGCAATTAGCGAAAGAGACCTCAAATTATGCGTCGCATTTGCACTTGCATGGAAGCTTTTGGAGGTGCTGCAAGAAAGTCGTCTTTGCAGCGACCACAAGGTTCAACCAGAAGAAGCAACAATTTGTTGAGAACTTAATGCAGGACAATACTTGTTTATTCACCAATGTTTGAATATTAAAGTAATTCATGCAATTATTCTGAAGTATAACGGCCTGAGTTTCACCAATGCTGTGTAAAGCTTGTGCAAGTCAATAATTTGCTGCAATTAAAAATATGCAGCTTGTAAAAGGCAGGAACATTGTTTTTAGCACATTCTTATAATGTGTTAAGGACACTTTAAAAGTGTGCTAAAGCATCCAGCTTGTTCTTCAGCACATACTTTCTTCACAGTTTTTTCCCCCATGAAAAGCTACCTCCAATGGTGTGGGCTTTTCTCAGCTGCTGCTGTGATCCCACTCTGTTCCACCCACTTCCAACTTCCCCATATCCCTCTGTATCACTTCCAGGCACTAATTACTCCATACTCCTTGTAGGGATCATTAGTCAAATATTTCACTCAAAACACTGCCTTACATACTGTCCATAGACAGCTCTAAATCCAAGAACAAATTGTTCCTGTTACGTATTCACCATTTTTGGTTTTTTTCCCCCCTCATTGTACTTCCAGCCATCTCCCAGTAGAGCTGAGAAGAAAACCCCCACACAAAGGGAGGGGCCGCACTCCAGGCAGGATCTGCATCCAGATGGATCATCCTGATGTGAACCACCCCTGTCTGACCTTTGTGCAACTGTTGTCTTTGGCTACTGGCCTTTGAAGTGATAAGAGGTCTCCAAAAGGGGCAGGTAGGATGAGGGAAATAAATGCTGCTGATATATGGACCCAGCAAAAAGCTTATTTTTAATGTCTTTCTCATGTACAGCATTCTGAAGTGTTGCTGCTCTCCAGCCTTTCCCTGTTTCTCTTGCTCGAGCTGGTCAGTACATAATCCTTCCTTCCTTTTGGGGGAAAAGGCACAGCAGTTCCCTGCCTAAGCTTGTGATCTCTGTCCCTTAGTTTAGCCTCTCTCTTGAGAGATCAGATGAGAGCCTTGGAAGAGCCTGTCCTGAGACAGGCTATGCCACCAGATTCACATCTCTCAAACAATGCAGCATTTCCTTGGCACCGGGATCAGAACAGAGACAGAAACCACAGAATGAAAACAGAGCTGGAGGATCCCAGCCCTGAATTCTTTGGCCACATTCACACTCAAAATCTGGTGCACAACAGGCTCCCAGTCCTGGCTTTGCTGGCTGGAAGGACCTGCCAGAGCTGCCATAGCTCTGGTTGGGCCAGGCACCTGGATTTCTCCTCGAAAGAAAGGTCGGTGTGTTCCCCACCTAAGGTGGCAGGACATGACCAAGGCGTGTACCTGGTGTGGGAACTTGGACCAAGGCTGGTGACATGAGACATTCCTGTTGGCAAGGATGAAGACAACTTTGGATACTGAATTTCTCCCTGGAGGTTCTTGGATCAGTGTCCAGCCACCCCTTAGCTTTCTTTTGACATGCTACATGGACTAAGCTCCTTAAATCTCTCCCTGCAAATCATCTTTCTCAGACTTGTGTACATTCTTGTGCCCCTTTCTTGAATTGTCTCCAGCTTTTCAACCTCCCACTTGCTTTGTGGACATAAGATCAGGGCACAATGGGTTGGCAGCAGTTTCAAGAGACGGGGAATACCCAGACAACATTATCATCCTCTTCTCCCTGGATTTCATCTGCTTATACATACAAAGATTAGGGTCAGTTCATGGACAGTTGATTACTCATTTTGACTTGCAACCCTTTTTTGGTCATGGCTTTCCAGTGTAGAACCACCACAGCCCCCACCAGGCAAAATTCTGCTTTCTCCAATCTTGTGACTTGGTTGCACTTGCTTACCTTCAGATTGCCAATTACCTATTTGTACCAGTGACCTGATTTCCTTCTTTTGACCATTTTCCCAGCCTTTTTCATCTGAAAAATCTTTTGATAATGATTTAAAGGTTTTTTCCTAAGTCGTTGATAAAATAAAATAGCGTAGAGCCAAGAACCAGTCCCTGCGGGATCTATCCAAACACACACCCACTCAAAGAAAATTTCTCTAGTTATAATTGTATTTAAGACATTAAGTTAGCCAATTCTTAATCCATTTAATGTGTTTCACAGTGGTTTTGTATTGTTTTGGTTACTTCATCAACGTGCTGCACTGTTACAAGACACATTTCTTACAGAAGCCCAGCATCAATTCCCTCATCAGCCGGACTGGAAATCTAACACAGAACTCCTCCAAGCTGCATTAAAAATGGGGTAACAGGAGATACAGTGTTCAACTGCCACGTTTGGGTATCAGCAGCAAGGTGGGCACACCAGCACAGCACTAC
Source organism: Lepidothrix coronata (assembly GCF_001604755.1). Classification (NCBI taxonomy): domain Eukaryota; kingdom Metazoa; phylum Chordata; class Aves; order Passeriformes; family Pipridae; genus Lepidothrix; species Lepidothrix coronata. The sequence goes on along the minus strand of NW_016690247.1, from coordinate 8,304 downwards.
CTAAACTATCTTTGCCCCCCCAGCCTTGCTCTTGGCAAGGTGAAAAGCTGCTGCAGACGGTGCTGGTGTTTCAGGCTCTCTCTTCGGAAGGTGGTTATACGATCCACTGAGCCATGTCCTGGAGGAGAGTCTGCTTTTTTGCCACCCCTTTGAAACCAGAGAATCTCTTGTTTGTAATTCCATAAAGGATTTGTAAGCTGAAGGTGTTAAAAAAAATTTCTGGTGTGTTGGAGGTAACCTCAGCCTTCCATTGGGATATCGACAAAGTGCAGTCCCTCTGTGGCTTCTCAAGCACTTGGAGGGCAACATGGGTAAAATGAGACTTTGAGGCAGGATGTTTATCCTCTTCTCTCAGAGTGTTTGGTGTGATTTTTATCAGGGAATGAGGTTAATCAGACTGTCTTTCCTTTCTCCAGCTACAGCAGCATCTGCACAATATGCTCCGAATGTATTTGCCCTGTTAGGAATGGATGGAATGGGGTTTAGGTTGTGGTACATACTTTAGTGACCTGTACATGGTATGGTCAGTACCAATTCAGTCATTTTCCTGGATGCAAAGAGGGTAATTAAAAAAAAAAGTCCTTTTCAAATATGCCTTTTAACCTCAAAGAAGGGACCTGTGGAAGATGCTGGTCTGCTGTGGGAATGAAATTCATGTATTTGCATTAGCCTTGTATGTCTTGACTTCACCAAAAGGCAGACAACCCACAAATTATATATACACACAAAATGAAACAATTGTTATCTGGATTTAGATTTGAGAATGAACAGGATGTTAATGAGATAATGTCTAGGCATGACATGTTTTCACACCTTGGCACAAGAATGTATAATCATGTCTTCTACACTGCCTGTTTAAAAGGACAGACTCCAGTGATACCTTTTCAGTATTCCATACCTATTCATTTCTGTACTTGTATTAGGATTAGATTATTTATAATTCCAATGTTTCTTAGTGTAACTAAATTCTGATTTAATGCTTACAAATAAATGTAAAGCTTCAAAGACAATGAAAAAACAGGAAGCACTGGCAGAGGGAGGTAACTCAGCAAGGGCAACGCTGTTCCACTGGAAACTGTATCTGCTGCCTAAAATGGACTCGTTTGTGGTGCAGCCCAACACCACTTTCAGGTTTGGTTTGATCACCAAAGCGGGGATTTTTCAGCAGCAACTGCCACAACAGAAACCATTGCAGGGACGAAACAGGGAAGCAACATCCCTGCAGCCAGGCTTTAATTCATGCTGATGTGCAATTAGGGGAGGCTGTGATTGCAGGACCATGTGCCCGACCACATGCAAATCTCATTCCCACCGCAGCAGCCGCCTGACACGAGGCGGGTAATTGATGATCCGAGTTCTTATCACTCAGCAAACTGTTTGGGGAGGAGTTTATTCATATAAATAGCAGAAAAGAAAAGGAAGATCAGCTCCAAAGGGGTGGGTCACTTGTGAGATGGAGCAAATCTTCTCCTGGTAATACTCTCTGCTCCTGTAGCTCCCACTGGTGTTCCAAGAGCCCAGCCCCGCTGAGAGCACGGAACATGAGGCAGAAATTCTGTCTGAGCTGCATTTTTTCCCCTCCCCTGATCTTCAGAAAGGATTGAAAAAAATTGTGGCTGCTGCTAATCATTAATCACTCTGAAACCAAATCTGGCCTTGCAGAACTAACTGTGGCAGTCAGACCACTGGGGAAACTGGAGTGAGGAAGAAAGTGTTCAGATGGTTTCTAGATGTCTCTAATTTGGGGGTTCCTGTATTAAATTTGTGTGCTTATTTTTTAGTGCCTTAAATTACACTGTTGAGAAGCTTTTCTTTTTGCATCATCTGCATTTTCCTTTGGACAATTACATCTGAAATTAAATTTACCATTCCCTGCTCACCCCTAACTGTAATGATGTCCTTCTACTGCCTTGTCTGTCTGCTGATTCAGTCTGTTCCAGCAAGGAATGAATGAACCTGCATTGTGCTACCTAAACCAAGAGAAAAGTCCTGGCTGCAAAGCCTCCATGCTCACCACCAGCACTGAAGCCCCTTCACTGGGGCAGGCAGGGAACCTTCTAGAAAGCAGAAAGTCCCAGTATAAACTGGTGAATGCAAACCAAGGATGACAATCAGATGCTGAAATTTGTCTCTGAACCCTTGGGCTTTTTACACACTTTATGTCCTGTGATTCCTCTGTAAAAGTGTCACTTAATTGGAGCGTGAGGTTCCATTTGCTGATCCCCATCCAGGCTCCTGAAGGTGGGGGTAAAATCACCCAGGTGGTCAGTGATGCTGAGAAATGTCCATGATGCAGCCTGTGCATGGCATGGTCCTGTTTTGATCCCACATTTGCTGTCAGAGGGAAGGTGCTGGACCCTCAGGACAGGGGGCTCCAGGTCCTTCCAGACCCACCTTCGGGGCACATTCCTCACCTCCACACTCAGCTTCAGGCTCTTTCACTCTCTGAGGTTTTCAAAGTTGTGAAACCAAATCTTGGCAGCTGAGTTTTCCTGACACTAAAAACTCCTGAATCATCTTTTTTAAGGTCCCTTTAGCTTCTTTTTAGTTGCTCCTTTGGGTCTTTGCACTGGTGTAGTGTTGCATCAACCAGCAGTCGTTTGTGGCTGGCACCGGCCAGTGTGAAGGAAATGGAGAGGAACCCTTGTTTGGAGAGGAAATAAAGGTGAACAATCACATGGACCTTACAAACATGTTGGAACACAATAAAACACAAATAGTTTCAACTTTGGCAGTGAGGGAGTAGCATTGTTTAAACACAGACATTTAAAGACCATACAGATAATTTCCAGAGAGGAGAAGGACAATCCTGTGGTCTACTTTGCAGCTTGGACATGCCTAAGTCTAGCAGCAGCCCCTCCCTGTGTGTAGGACTGCCTTGCTTTTTGGTATCTGGCAGGTGAGTCGCTCCCTGCACTGGGCTGCCTGTGGGATTTTCCCAGCTGTAACTTTGAAGTTGGCTGTTTTGCCCGTTCTGTGATGTGGTGATGTATGTTTATAGTTTGTGAAGCACCTCGGGGTGAAAGGCCTTCTGTAAATGCTGTTATTCATCAAGAAATAACGGGGCCTGTCCTTTAACTGTGAGCTGGAACCGTTCCCAAACCCCACCACCACACTCAGCTGTTTATTATTTTTCCTAGAGCGGCGCCCAAGGATGAAATGGGAATGGGGGTGCCTTGTGCTGAATGCTGTGTGAATGGAAATGTCATCTTCTCACCAAACAGAGAGGAAAAGGCTGTGGGAAGGGAAGTGTTTTAAACGCTGTGCCTGAGAGTCTTTCTTTCTCAGCTCAGCAAAGATGATCAGAGGCCAGAAAGTCTCCACATTTTTCCTCAGACTGAACCTAAAAGTGGGGCCCTACAAGCACAACCCCATCCGAGCAGCTGGACAACCCTTTCCACTGATGATGGCAGAGACTCATCCCGGGGGCAGTTCACCCAAGCAGGCTCAGACACCAAATTTGAGATGAACCACATCCTTCCTGAACCTGCTTCTCTCCCCTGACTGAAAAAGCAAATCACAAACCAAATCCAGATGTAGGCACTCACAGGCGATTTGCAGGTTGGGATGAGAGGAACACCCAGGGAGAGAGACTGGATGATCCCTGTGGACAAACACCACTCAGTACAAATGGAAAGGTCCCTCGAGATACCTTGCCCCAACTTTGGGGCTGAGCCACACACCGATCGATCTCCAGCACTGTCCCCTTTTCCTTTCCTTTTCAGGAGATGAAGGAATCAAAGAAGATATGAACCCTCCCAGCCAGAAGGAGTAGTGGAATGGTTGGGAGTGTGTACATCCAACCAGAGTGGGACAAGTAGAAACACTGCAGTGAATTAGATGTTGTATGTCTGACAAGAGACCAGTCAAAGCTGCAACAAACCTCCATTTATGCCCCTGGGAATGTAACATGTCTTATAGGATGCCAAGGACAGTATTCATGTTAAAAACAAATAAAAAAAGGTCTTCTGTGTGAAATTCATACTGAATGTGTTAGTGCCTCACAGAGGGATTTGGACTGTCTTAGGATTTTGGGCTGTGGATATCTCAGGGCAATTTGTAGCCTTGGTAAATGTGCACCTGCTTAAAACTGTGACAGATCATTATGGGTCTAATGCAGATGATTAGGTAAAATCCAGCTTCCAGAGCCTGCACTTTGGGGCTGGAACTTGTGCATGAACAGAAGTGCCTGTGGCTTCCCTGCTTCCTGGCTCCTACTGACTCAGAAAGGTTTCAGCAGAGCCTCTCCTCCTTTTGGCATTTTAACATCCATTTTTGGCAGGGCTCCACCGTATCAGTGGTGTATAAAAATACAAAATAAACCAAACCTAACAGAAGGAAATAATTTTGAACAGCAAAAGAGGCCCTCCCCATGAAAACACTGGGAGGGACACCTTGTTTAAAGATCTCACCTTCAACTCTCTTACCTGGTCCTGCTGCCCATTCATTTGGGTTTCACACACATCCAAGCCTCTTCACTAAATTGAGACCAATTTCTTTGGAGTTGAGCCCAGGCTCTTAGAAGCTGGTTGGAAAAAATGAAGATATTAGATAGGTATTAAATATTAGGAAGAAATTCTTTACTCAGAAGGAGGTGAAGCACAAGAACACGTTTCCCATAGAGGTTATGGCTGCCCCATCCCTGGAAACGTTCAAGGCCAGGTTGGACAGGGCTCTGAGCAACCTGATCTAGTTGATGTCCCTGCTCACTGCAAGGGGGTTGGACTGGATGAACTTTAAAAGTCTCTTCCAACTCAGCCTGTTTCATGATTCTGTGAACTGGAGTGAGATTTTAACTCTTCCTGGGTTGGTCAATGTTTTTTTCTGCCAAGGGGGAACCACTCCCCACCACGGAGAGGAATCCCAGTACACAGTGCAGTGCTGGTTTGAACTGGTCCCAGTCTCTTCTTGCTGAGGTTATGAAGAGTGTTTTCAGAGACTTTGAGGAAGTTTTGGTTATTTTAGGAATGGCTGCCTCCTACTCTTGGAGCAATTACTGCTATGCCTCCTCCCTGGCCTGTTTACATCTGCCTGGACCAAAAAGCTGTCATTAATAAAGTGGTATTTTGTACCACCATGTGTGTCTTTCCTCCTCTAAATCCTGTGGACCTGCCAGTGCTCAGCTTTGTGAGCAAACACCACTGCACCAGGTGTATCACCAGGCACAGCCTTGCCTTGTTACCCACTAGCTTTGCAGCACTAAAATTTGTTGCATCAGTACAAAGTGACATTACCTTATTTTCCCACCATAGTAATTTATTCTTGGGACTTGGTGCTGATATTTAAAACACCCAACAACCCAATGTAAACACACGCTCTGACTCAGTCCTGCTGTACTTTAAAAGACACAACCTATAAACATCCCTTCCTGCTGAGGCCCAAACAAAGGCAGAGGGCTTTCCTCCAAGCAGGAGCTGCAAGGTTGGCTTTGAACATCTTCTGCTGATACTGCAGAGTCCCCTGCAGCTCCCTGCTTTTATCCTATTTCTTCCATGAATTTTATTTATTACTCCCCAGATGTCTGACTGACAATGTTTAATAGCACTCCTCCATCATGCTGCCTGGTGTAGCAGGGCAGAGGCAGTGGTTTGCCTAAGAGCACCTTCCAAAATGCCACTGGCAGATTTGTTTTATCCATCGAGGCAGATCACAGGCCCAAGCAAATTGTTTAATTTCCGGTGGCTGTATGAACACTTTCCTCCTTCATTCTTCATGCTTCTGACAATGGCAGGAATTGAAAATGTTTGTTAACTAAAAGAAATCTGATACAGTTGCCAAAATGGAGTGAGGGGAGGCTGATTTGTATGACTGAAGCATTTAAACTGCTGAGTACAACGTGTGTGTGAACAGCAGTGTGTGCCCAAGGGAAAAGGCAGAGGGGAAAAGAGACCGTGACCCGTTTAGCTGTTAAATACAGAGATATTAAAGCTCTGACTATAGAAGTTGGGAGGTATAGAGAGAGGTGAGTGTGTGGTGCCTGTAAAGGGGATTACAGACCATGGGTTCACATTAAGAGGTGAGCTGCTTCTGGAGCTTTTATCCGTAATAAATGGAAAGAAATACCAGGTAATGGGAGACTTCAATCATAAAGATGTATGCTGGGAGTCTCATATAACCAGAAATAAATCTCTTTGAAGTTTCTCAAATGATGTGTGATCATTTTCTAGCCCAGGAGATATTACACCCAACACGAGATAACAGTATTTCAGATTCCATCCTGACAGATTGGTCTGTGTGTTGGAAGCTGACAGTGTCTGAGGAGCATATGGCTGGGACTCGGATTCAATAGAGGCAGGAGAGAGGATAGAGGATGGACCAGCACAGTAATGAATATATTGGGTAGCTCCAAAGGGATAATTTCCCAGGACTGAAGCAGCATAAAAAGAATGAAAGCTGGGCTTTCTATAAGAGGATTTTACCAGCTGACCAACCACCTTGATTTCACAGTGATGTGAGAGGGCAATTTCCATTAAAATCCATCCTGCTAAAAAGGGAGAATGTCACTCACTGCAAGACACACAACTTAATAAACTGATTTGAGCAAATAAAATCTACCTTAAAGTGGAGGGTTGCAAAGCTGTGCTGTCCCCCCACTGCCAGGGCAAGCTGGGGGGTAGCCTGGAGGGGAATTTTGGCCTTTGGTGGTTGAAGCGCTGCAATCCCATTGTGTGTTCAGGTTTAGAAAATGTTGGAGGCTGGGCTGAGCTGGTGTTGGTGGGAGGGAGAAGCTGGAGACAACCCAAGGACTACCAAAAATATTTTGTAGCCAGATGTAGGAGCTCTGTCTGTTGGGTTTATCCAAAGAAGACCAAGGGGTGACGTGGTGCCTGTGCCTGTGGGCTTTGTGGGGGAAGCACCAGGTCACTGGGTTGAGAGCAGAGCTAGAGGAGGAGGCTGTGCTATGTGCTGTCAGAATTGAGCTGGTGGTTCTTCCTGCCTTTAAAAAACCTCTGAATCTGCAAGAAGCTGGTAAGGACACTGGTGATATTTGATTATACAAGTGGTGTTCCACACCATTTTCTGGAATGATGCAGCATTGTCTGTCACAGGCAGCAGACTCAGCGGGGTGCTGGGAAGGCTGGTCCCTGCAAGATACACTTGGGGAACAGTGTTCTCTGCTTTTGGATGGAGCCTCATGAGCTATCAACCCCAGGCTTGAGCCAGTAGATGGGAACTTTAGGTCCTGGAGTCCTGGCATGCTAGCAGGAGAATCGGAAAAATAAGTTCAAAATCAGAATTACTGTGAAACGGCAAAATATTGTGGAAAAGGCCGAAGGTTTCATGCAAAGCTGACTTTAGCTATGCCAATACATTCCCCTCAGGGGACCCATCTCCTCCTCTTGCAACAGGCAAGTCACTACCTTCTCATGTGTCCATTGCCTTGGCTGCAATACAGTATTTCACAGAGCATATTGGCACCTCCAGTGCAGAACAGCTCTTTAAGTGCTTGCTGTTACAATTATATTATGATTCCAAAGCAGGAGAAAGTAGTTTCTTTCCCTTTGCACCAATAATTGAGCTTATCTAGAATGACAAATTGATGGGCTCTGGAAAGAGAGCAGGAGTGATGTCTAAACTGGCCTGAAATTCAGTCAACAGCTTGTAGCATCTCTGAGAAGCCTCTGAGTACTTGTTACTGTGTCTTCTGTCTTCAAAATCATGAAGGAAATCAAAGACAGAAATCTGTGAAGTCTTTGCAAGTGGTCAGATGACTTTATTTCTCAGAAGTTCTCTGGTAACCAAAGCTTTCCTACCTTTTTCCCCCCAAACTGCAGCCCTCTTCTTGAACTCACATATGAGACTGGATAACCTGTCTCTTATTGCAGTGCTTTCCTGGGGAAAGAAGGGATAAAAAGACACTTAGGATCTATCTGGCATTTCAGAAGGACCGTGTCCCAGTGGGTTGACAGGTCTATTTCAGCAGAAAACTGGAAGAGCCTTGACCTTGCTGAAACTCATCCATCTGCAGAGCTCTGTTCCTGCAGGTGTAGGAATCAGACCCCCAGTAAGACCTTCTGTGCTTACAAATCCCTCATGGTCCTCGTGCAGAAGGGCCACTGTGGTGAGGGGCGATGAAATCCTTGTTCCCAGCCCTTCTGCAGCTGCCCTGGATTTGAGAGAGAGGAAAGAGCCCCAAAAGACTGAAAACACCATGAAGTGCAGCGGGGAAATAACTCACAGAAAAAGCTCAGCTGTGGCTGTGAGATTTAATCTGTTTGAACTGCCAAACATGTCCAAACTCACTTTTTTTGGCCCAATACCACTTTTTTTTTTTTTTTTTTATTTCTAACTTGAGAAGGGCAC
>NW_016690246.1:4819008-4972619 GCF_001604755.1 Lepidothrix coronata | reverse complement strand
TTGGTTTGGTTTTTGTTTGTTTGTTTGTTTGTTTTGGGGGGGTTAGTTAGTTTGTTTGTTGGTTTTTTTTGGTGTGTGTGTGTTTTTTTGTTTTTAGGAATCAGTTTCCTCCTGCAGATTATAACCTAGCAGTTAGCGTAAGAATAGAATTTAAGACAGAAGTTCAGTTCTCTTTGCTGTCTGAGAACATTGAAACCAAGGGCAAGCATCAGCTCCTAATGGTTGCTGGGAGAGGGACTCTGCTCTTTCTCACATGAAGGTTGCAGCAAAGAAAATCAAGAATATTTTCCCCAGTGACAGAAAACTGACTCTGTAGAATGGATAGAGCAGTTAGAGCTTCCAAATGGAGGGAGAGAGTGCAGAGTTGCCCTAAGAGCTGAAATCCTTCTATTACTGCATTGTTTTCTACAGCAGTCTGAATGCGAAGCCAATGTTGCTTTAGACTTTCAGGTTTTGCAGCCTTCCAGTCTTTCCAGGATTGACAGACTTGTTTCTTAACTTGTTTGGCCCATTCAAAAGGGAAAACTGCTCAGTTCCAGAGACATATAACCTATAGTACCTTTGCTTCTCCCTTCCCTATTCTTCAGAAAACTGATTTTTTAACACTTGAATACCTTCAAGCAAGAACTGTGATGTATCCTGTGTCCATGCACTGCCTAGTACATAGAGAGTACGTTGGGAAACAAGCAGAATTAACTATACATCTCAGAGAAAATCAAAACACAACTTACCTGAGGTCTACAGGTGCACTCTCCTTTCACCCCACCTAGCTTCCTCTGTGAACTAGAAAGTCCTGCTGTGTCCGTGTGATCTGCTGAATCGATGTAGTCCTAGTCTATTGTCCAGATTGAAGGACCATTTGGAGCACAGTAAGCACTCCTTCCAAAGAAAGCCTGGGTGTATGGTGGGAGATTACACATCAAAGTACCTCCTGACCTGAAAACCAGAAACAATGAAACACTATCCTTCCACCTAAACTCAAAATTTTATTTTAGTGATGGCCTAGTGAAGCCAAAGAGCTGTGACACCATTCAAGATGTCCTTTCAGGAGTTTTGAATGGCTGCAATTTAGAAGACAGGTATTTTTATTCTTTGGGCTCACAGAGAATTAGTAAAACCTATAACACTGGCCAATCATTTAGAGAATGGGAAGGAAAGAAGAAGAAACGAAGCCATCAAAACCCCCAAACAATTCCAAATGGTAGAGCAAGAACAGCTAGAAACGGTAAGAGACATAAGGAACTTAAAAGAGGCAGGTTGGAATGAGGGAATGAGAGCAGTGAGAGTGAGAACACATCAGAGACAAAAACTGAAGATGGGTGGGAATGGAGGAAGAAGGAAAGAGGAAGGAGATTCTCAGAGAGAAAGAGAAAGACCAGAAGAAGTAGGAGATGGAATGTGACAAAGAGGGATAGTAAGGGAGCAGGTAAATCAAAGGAGAAGAGGAAAATGGAGGAGGAAGGTGACCAAAGGGAAAGAAAGAAAGAAATGTATGCTTTCCTTTCAGAGAAAGGAAAGAATCCTGAAACAAGAGGATTTATGGAGAAATGGAAGTAATCACATAAAACATACAGGTGTAAAATGAGAAAATAAACAATGGAAGCATGAAGAGAGGAAGAAGAAAAAGAAGGATAACATCAAGTAGGACCTCTACATCAATTGATAGACTTCTACACCTCAGAATTAAGGTAGATGAACCTCACCATAATATGTGAAAAGAACTTTTGTGTATTTTTAAGGTTAGGGGTTATAATACAAGTATTTTGTAGAAAATACAAATTGTCATGATTTTTACAAATGTTGGGCTGTGTTACATATTGCTTGTAAAAAATGCCAAAGCAGAACAAATTGTATAAAGATGTTGTGCAGAAATTAGAAAAAGTAAACAAAAATCTGATACTTTATAACACAGGCAGGAAAGAGTAGTCTTATATACACCAGGACTTACAAATCTGTGGGAGCTATTGTGACTGATGTCCAGCCCTCACTTCATACATTAGTCAGCGTAAAGAGTGATGTCACAGAAGGATTAGGTCTAATCCTGGACAAGAAAGCCTTGTGATGACTCAACAAGGAGCAGAAAAGAGGAAGATAAATGAGCTTAAAGTCAGGCTTTATGAGTTTGGATGGAATCAGCATTTTGTGTGTGTGGTCATGCTTTGCACGTAGCAGCAACACACTCAGTACGCGATGATACCTGTCTACAGCTTTCCTATTCCTACCTCCTATTTCAGCATGCTGCTGGCCCAGTTTCTGGCTGCCACTACAAATACAAAATAGGGGGCCATTTTCCAGAATCAATACAAGGATAATTTTAATTAATAGCAGAACTCTTGGCACCCCATAAGCCTCACAGTGCATTGGTCAGTGCAAATAACCAACAGATAGATCAGGGCAGACCTTTGGTTGCCATGTAGTAAAATAGGTGGCTGCTAGATAATCCAGTTTTAATTTTTCATTTCTGTTGGTAGTCTTTGAATCTTCTATCTGGCAAAGCACAGGCATGATTTGAAGTGACCAAATTTGCTCACCTGCTAAATGGATGGTGTTGATCACCCACTGGTTCCTCTGACCCTAGAGCTCTGCTCGACCCAGATGAATGGCAATGAGAGGAAAGGTCTTTCTGAATAGGACTGCAATTTATGTAGAAGCTATTGATGAGTCATGGAACATCTTTGCAACAAGCCCTTTAGTCAGACTCTCACTTACATGGAATTAGCTAGGCAGCAAGGATCTCAGGGCACCTCTGGGTCAGCATTGCCTGCATCAGAAGAAAAAGGTGAGTATTTGAGTGTTGTCTGAACTGGTCACTGCAAAGAGGGCCTATTCTCATGGCTAGTGCTATTGATATCCTTCTTGTATTGAAATGAAAGCAAACCATTTACAGATATTTATAGAACATTTAATTTAACTTTCATTAGAAAAGCACCAGAATCCTGTTTGGGGAGGTAACTCCCAGTTGGAGAGTTTTTTCTTGTGTCATCATGAGTTTCTTGCTTTTGGGTGGAGGCAGCATCAATATTCATCAGGAATTAGTACATTACATCTCATAACATCTCACAATCCATCCCATAAAGCCTTCTGAGGTCATTGAACCACTGTCTTCTATCCAAGTATGAAAGACAAATGCAGAAAACACTTCAACATCATGTGTTTCTGAGAATGATCTGCAAGAGATTAAAAATCAAAACAAGGTCAGATCTGCAAAAGAACTCAGGATTGAGGAAGTTCTGGAGAAACTTGGGTGTAGCTGAGTATAATTATGATCCCCAAGTTCCCTGCTCAGCTGCAGCTAACCCAGTATAGATACCTAAACTCACCAGGGGCCTCTTTGTTTGATGTTTAACATTACTATTATGAGAACTCAGTTGTCTGCAGCCCATCTCAAATTGCTCAAATATGAGAAGTTCAGCAGCTGGTTCAACACTTGATCAGATTTCAGAAACAGAAATTTTCCCCTAAGTCTCTCTTTAATTTGAAATATATTCTCAGAACATTCATGGCAAACATGCAGAACAGTGTGCTTCTTGAAAGACACAGTTATGAATATTTTTTAAAGGAACCAGAATTTTTAAATTTCTTCATAATATGATGCGATAGCTATTCTTACACTTGGAAAAATTGTGACGTTTTGTGTGTAGACCTTCCTTAGTTAGTAAGAGAAAGCTCAGAGTCAAATCTTTTATTTCTTGATTGAGCATCAGAAGTTTTCAGGTACAGGTTTTTCTGATTTTGTCGCATCTTCTTAGATTGACTTTGAAATATGTTGCAGGAAAAAAGAAGACTAGTAAGATAAAAAAGAGGGCACAATAGAAGGCTCAGTCCTGAAAATTAGGGGGTGTGATAAACATCACAAGGAGGAGAAAGACTTCTTGATTCTCGTTACCCTTTCCAGGAATGTTTGTTCACTTTACCCAGTGACTACTTAATATGAAAACAGGAGGAGAAATGGGTTGAAATTCCCACTGGCTGAAGAGGAAAAAGGAGACTTAATGCTCATATTTCTTGGATAAACACCTTTGTGTTGGGTTTGCCTGGCAAGTTTTTGGTAGCAGGGTGGTTGCCTGCAGAAGTTGCCTCTGTGAGAAGCTGCAAGAAGTTTCCCTTATGTCTGATGGACCCAATGCCAGTCAGCTCCAAGTGTGCCCAAGATCTCCAAAGAATTTCTCTAAAGACAACCTAAGGAAAGAAAGGGCTCTGCTGGAGACAAGGGTTAATGAGAAGATAGTACTGTCTCTTGACAGTCAACAGAGGGGTAATAAATGGATAATAAATGAACAGCACCACTCATGAGGTGGGAACTGGGCTGGGAATACTGAGCTCAGGGTATGGAGCACATGGGCTGCAGGAGGGGAAATAGGAATTGGGAACAGAAGGGGAATTTAAGGTCTGGGGGAATGCTTGATAAAGGGTTTAGAAAAGAATGGTGATAGAGGGAAAGGAGGGTTGGGGTTCAAAAAGGGTTAGGAAGGCCTTATTTCTCCAGCTTGTACATTTGGGGATTTCAAGGACTGGCTCTGGAGGAACAGTGGGATTTGGTTAGTGAAAGATATGGGAATATAATTGTCAGAGATGAAGTAAATCTAAACAAGGAGAGACGATGAGGAAGATGAGTGGCTTTGGTATGGGAGGAAGGTGCTTTGGAACAGCAGACACCTTGGAAAAGGACAATGTGGGAGGGGACCCTCAACACAGAAGGTGTTTTTTGAGGAGTTTTTAGGCAGAAAGAACTGGAAGATTTGAGACCTGGAACAGAAGGGGTTGAGGACAGTATGGTGTGAGGGGGAGGTTAGGGTTACCAGTCTGGGGAATGTTATTTTTTGAGACCCGATGTTAGAGAAGAGGCATACCCAGAGAGAACTGTCTCCCTACCCTTATACAAAGAACAGCCCTTCCCTTATTCTCTGTTTGCAGAAATTAAAATAACACCGTTTGGACTGAATAACCCAGAGATTACCCTTAAAGTCAGGAATGACATGAATTCTGAGTGCTCTGTGATATTATTGTGCCATATGAAAATTCTTTACAGGACAGCCAATTTGAGACTGAAACTTCGTGTTTCTGAACTTGTTTGACACAGCAAATATGCCTAATAAATCCCAGTTTTAAACCAGACACTCTTCCACACAATGACATGCATCAATTTAATCTTAGCTGTTTCCTTAAATATCTCTCTGTAGGAACTTGGTCCTAAATCCTTCAGTGAGATCCAGGTCCTTCCATAGATGGTCTGATAATCCTACTCTCTGTATATTGTGAGTACTGAATTCGCATAAATTCAGGTCAGCACACACTGGTGCTCTACTTCAGCTTTAGTCAGCTTTTCTTTCTGGATAGGGCAATACACAGTTGTTTACAAACCACTTGATACAGAAGTCACGCACATATTTGTGTTGGCTGATAATCCATTGTCAATGATGGATGACGATCAGGTGTCGTTTATGATTCTTTTGGATTTGTGGCTGCCTCCAGTACTGTTGTCCATGAACTGACCTGCACTCTGGCAGTCTGGAAGCAAGGACAAATGGGATGAATAATGGAGTTCAGAGTTATGAGCAGCTTTGAGCTCTGAAGCCTGTTGTCAGTGGGTTGAAGCAAGGATCATTATTAACATCTCTTCTGTGTTAAAAACACACAGGTGATTCTTCCTTTCACAGCATTTTCATTAATATATATTAACATTTTGATAATGCAGCTTTAGCATTTGTCTAAGTTTCTGCTTGCTGGTCACATAAATTTTAAAAAATGTTGTAAGCTTACACAAAATATTTTCAACAAATATTTTCTCCCAGTCTTTTGCCTTTAGCTCATACTTCCTCCAACTGCCTCAAAAAATAGATGAAAAAAGGCTCCGTACAGCAAGCTCAGCAATGCCACCCACCTCCCCCCTCAACGAGCAGCAAAACAATCTAGTCTTTGTTGGATCTGGGGGTATGAGGTATGTTTTATAATCAAATATGATGGCAATTCTCCTAGATAGATGTCTCTTGTCCTTGTTGGGTCCATTGCCAGTATCTCTGCTGTTCTCAGTGAGATGTTGTAGTATACTAATTTCCCCCATTGCTCAGAATTTGGGTTATACACAGCTCCAGGGGTCTCTTACATTGTACATATTCCAATTTAAATGACTAGGGAGGAGAGAAGGAACGCCTAAACTTTTCTGCTTCTACTTCTCTATTCTCTGTGGGGCAGTTAAAGTTCCCTCTAAGTTGCAGACCAAAAATCAGCAGTCTGAAGTCTACCTGAAAACAGCTGACAACCCCTCAGACATGAGTTCAAGCACCACCCATGTGTACAGCTCCTCTTGAGAAATCTGCGTGAGCCATCAGACAGTCAACCAGGTGATACCAGCATCGAGAGACATCGAGAGAATTTTGCATCCCAAGGTGGGAAAAGCATAGATAATACAGTCTGAAGGGAACTAACTTCTTGATCCAATTCCTATGGCAAAGCATTTTATGCCATGTCAGCTCAATCATGGGAGGAGTCCATGTTTAAACTACTTGTCAGGTGCAAATATGAGATAAATAGATACAGGCTTCTCTACCTTGTATTTGCTGGCCTCCTAAATACAATTAGTCAGAAAGGTAGGTAATTAGGTGGAGTGATAATGATTAATAACAAATTCAGATTAGTGTACCACAGACATTCTGGGTAAGCATTATGAGCACTTTTCTTTTAAAGATTCAGTTATATGTCATCATAGCTCTATGGTTAGACGTGGCCTATGAAATTCTACATTAGGAAGATGCAGTTAAATCCATGCCCTCTATCAAGAGAAATAAGACATTCTCTCATGGCTTCCATATATTATATTAATTTCTCTAGTTCTTTGCTCAAGAGGGGAAAAAAAATTACACAATCCTGACATCTGTCCACTTGCTGCTTCTTTTTTTGGCTCCTCTTTCACTAGAAAGACAAGTGTTGGGAAGCAGATGGATTTCCCTGAGGGCCCTGAACTAGTGCCATGCCACAGCCAACAGCTTCAGCCACTTGGAAAAAGTGCAATGTTGTGTCTTCCAAAAACTGTTCCCAGGGCTTCATAATATTTGATTATTAGACCAGAGCTGTTTACTGTAGGGTGGCAGATACACTCTGTCCAGACTTGTTGCTTTATTATGCACTAGCTCAATCTGTTTGTGCAACAGTTTGCATGTGGTGATAAAGCCAGTAAAACATTGGTGGTGGTGTAGTGCTATTTAGTAAACTTTGAAAGTCTCTGTTTTGCTCTTTCCAGAGTACCAAGCATAGATGGATTTCAACTCCCTTGTAGTTTTACAAGAAAAAAATTACTACATGTAATTGATTACTGTTAGATTGGTCCATGATCTGGCCTCAAATCTGCCTAATAATCTTACAATACTCCACCCCAGCCTTTGTTCGTCGCCATCCCCAGCCACCTTCTCCATCAGCTGTTAGTCACACCTCTGTGTTTTTTCTCTAAGACATCTACTCAAGGCACCAGAGGCAGGTGCAGGAGACAGGCAGAGCTGCTTATGATTGTTTTAACAATCACAATGCTGTTGTTTTCCAGTTGTAAAGTATTTCCAAAATTTGTTTTCCTTAGTGAAATGAAAATAATAAAAAGAGTAAATCTGTTTGTGTAACTTTTTGTGTAAATTTTACTTATAATTTTCATTGTAAGGGTTCGGTTGACTGGATTCCTTTGGTTTACTTTTGATTTTCATTATTCTATAATCCTCTGTGGCTTGAGACAACAGGGACTGAGTTTCATTTACGTAGACAAATTATACAAGGATCATTACCACAGCAACTAAGATCCGGATTTATAAGACAAAACACAGCTCCCTCCTCTATTCAACAAGGATTTACAGGTATTTTGCTAATCATACATCCACATTTCCAAATGAAATGCTACCTATATTATTAATAGTGCTGTCACCTTGACTGATGCAAATTCAACTGGCTATTTAATGTCAGTTGAAGTGTTGGCTTTTCAATATCAAAAAAGTTTCTGGTTCTCATCTTCTTATGCCCTGAGCCACAACACTACCCTAGAACTGATTATTAAACATTTAATATTTCCTGAAAACCCCTCAGTATGGCAGGATCTGTAGGACTGTCCCTTTGATTTTCTTCTCGGAGTAAGAGCAAAGTGGTGCTGTTTCCCCAAAAAATGATTTTTCCAGTAAGGGTATAAGGATGTTGTTATAGGATGTTTTTATCATCACTTTCCTGGTTTTTTTGTGTCTGAAGTATGATATTCCATATTAGTACATAGCCATGCAAGAAAATAATTCCCTCCAAAACACAAACGCAAGACTAGGACATCGAATCTCTGCTCTGTTTCAATTTTTCTGTCCTGCAGTCAATCCACACAGTCTCCATTTTAGCTCCTGGACTGCAAAACAGGCATATTACCACCCACTTTTGCAGACATTTGTCAGGCTATGAAACATTCAAGTAACCTTCCCTAGTGTTACTGTGGCAAGGGTAGGAGTGATATCAGTTCTTGTGCTGGGAGCTTGCATAGATATTCCTATCACAGTAGAAAAATTAGCCCACACTGTCTTGATTAAGATGTGTACAGAGCCAGGAGGTGTTGGACAGTTTGGGTGGTGTTTCTTATTTAAGCAGTTGTTGCAATATCCTCCAGGGACTAGCTGGTGAGCAGACTGCTGTAGCAGTAGAAGTAATATGTCCTGAAGCTTGAAAGTTCCTAGGGAACTTAAAAAATACTCTTGTCTCAGAAGTATTAAACAAATTCTGAAATAAAGATTACATTTCGACTTCATTTACATGCAAACACTCCCCTCAGCCCTGTCTATTTCTGACCCCTGAAAGACAATCAAAGTCATAAAGACCCTGCCTTATTTACTGGAATGTGAAATTCGAACAACTAACTGGAATGAACCTCTCAAATCCAAAACTTTCTTCTGCTTTGAGGCATTTCCCATTAAAAAAAAGCAGGAAGAAAGATTACAAAAGGACATTCCTCTCCGAAGTTTGGAAAAAAAAAAGCTCCAGTTGCAATCACATGCAGTTGCAATATAAGCAGTATTCAGCTGACAGCAAAGACATGATAGTCTTGTTTGTGAGACTGCACCAGGTGAGAATATGCATGATGGCTAGGAGCAGGCAAAATGGGTTGGAAGTGTAGGGGCCCTGCCCTTGAACTCACAGAAAATTGCATTTTTTAGATCTATGGGAAAAGGAGCAATTTTGCCATCCATGATCTCCCTTACCATCATAAGAGCACCTGTTACAGCTTGACTAATGGTATTAATGTAGGTGTGAACCTCATCAAGTCCAGACTTATTTTGTGCGGGATGGAGAGTAGAAGCTTAGCAAACACAAAGGGACAGTCAACTGTCTGCAGACCTGCAGTGTACACAGGTCAGGGTGCTGTGCCAGTCTGGCCTTGACTGTATTGCCCACCTGCCTTTGGGCTGATGCCATGTAGCAATGGAAAGCTGATTCCTGTAACAAGAGTGCAGGGTATTTTATCATGCAGAGTGAGCTTTTCTATTCTTTGTGTGAGAGTGCCTATCTGTATTCTGTGCCGTAGGTATTTTACAGCAGACATACAGACTGCACAGTGCACTGGCTTACTAATGGCCAGAGAAGTCAAAGTCACTTTCTGGTATCAGGATTGATGAAACCTGGGCGAACATTACTGTGTTGCCTTTGAAAATAGAGGCTGGACTTGCCTTCAAAATGCATGAACAGGGAAAATACCTTGTTAAGAGTAAAGTTTTTTAGAAGAGACTCAGACTGATTTTTTTTCCCTTCTTTTTTCTCTTTGAATTTTTA
The DNA here is from genome assembly GCF_001604755.1 of Lepidothrix coronata. Taxonomy (NCBI): domain Eukaryota; kingdom Metazoa; phylum Chordata; class Aves; order Passeriformes; family Pipridae; genus Lepidothrix; species Lepidothrix coronata. The sequence continues at coordinate 4,962,845 of NW_016690246.1, read as the reverse complement.
CAATCCCTTCTTGGTCTTCCTATGTAACAAAAAGAACTGAAGCAACATAGAAACAGCGATACAGAGCCTAGTAAATTCAATTGAAATTCATTTTGGTTTCGTCAGCTAAAGACAATGACTGTAAGAAAAGACTGAGGTGACCATCAAGGTTAAGAGTATAATAATATAATGCAAAATATTTTTGTTTGCTTGCTCATTAGTCGTTAACTAGCACATATGTTTGCTGATAATTTAGACAACGGTCATGTGAATCCACTTAAAAACACTGCACTTGAGGTAGAGAACCTCCTAGTCTCCTACAACGTGATATTTCCAAGAATAGATGAATATTTGTGTTAATTTACTATCCTCAGTCCACCTGGATTAGGCCAGTTGCTGATTAAACACACACTGAGGACTAATCAATAAAGAGCCATATCTTTGATTTATTTGGTGCTGTTTCTGACTACATAAAGTAATGCTCTTAATGAAACATGGTTCTCTTGCCTTTTCAGAGTAAAATCTTATTTTTCAAATGATTGCTTACTAAAACCATGATGAAATAGCAACAAGAAGTTGCTCTTGTTTACTCATTTCAAACGGTGCAATAGCAGCTTGCTTATGCTCTTCTTTACTGGTTTAAGGTTTCATTTAGAGATTCTCACATGTGACCCAGAAGTCACGCTTTGATCTCTGTCAATAGCAAATGGTATCATTTCCTAAAGATAGAGTTTACATTTATTTTGTAATGTTAAATAGGTCAATGCGGTACCCCAATGTCGCAAGACAAAATTGCTGAATTGTCTAGGGATGAATGGCTTCAGCTGACTGAAGAGGAAGCAAAACAGGACCAGCACTGGGCATTTGTGTGCTGTCAGTCTGCTTTGGCCCTGCCTTACAGATGAGTATTTTATTTTCTTGCAATGCAATCAAACATGCCTGTTCTCTAGCTCTGGACACCTTCTGCTCTTAGCTGTCTAAATGGTTTTTAAAAATTGCAAGTAACCACTTCCTCACTACACCATATCTCTAAGTATTCCCTCATTGATAAGTATCTCAGTTTCCTCTTCATAGTCCTTTGCAAATGCTAGTTGAAACAAGTGAATCCTTCACTGGCCTTAAACTATCTGCTGTAAAGAATGCTAAGGTGTCCCAGTGCCTCCCATATAATATCTGCCACAGAGGGCTGAAATGTCAGTGAATTTGAGGATGGAAGCAGAAATTCACTCTTCCTTTCCAGGATTAATTTTATTTTGTGTTGACAGACTTTATACCCTTGCTAATCCCTTCCTTCTGCTGTTCCTGCAGTTTGGGACGGCCCAAGCTGTTCTCCGTTAAAAATAAAAATTATAAGGCTGCTGTCAATATCTTTCTATACTTCTCACTGCTCTTCCCTCCTGCCCAGCACATGCTGTAGACATGAACAGTTTCTACAGATGGCTTCATCTGTGTAAGTGTATGGCTGTACCAAGCTTTCTTGTACCCTCCAGATCTATTAACGTATCAGAACTCCTTGCTGGCTTGTGTGTTCACCAAAGAAAAATCAACTCTCTGTAGAGACAGGAGAGAAAGGGAGAGACAGAAATTTTTTCCTGCTTTAACTACTGCCAATATTTTTTTCCTGGTGACTCTCACCTGTAAAATGATGACAGAAGAGTTCTCAGGAAACTTAGAGAAGGTGTTTTCACCTCTAGTGTCTCTCAGCTGATAGGTAACCTAGCTTTAGCAGGAAGTACATGGAGCAGTTTAGGTCTCTCAGCTATGCTTACCGGCACTAGAAGCCCACTCTGTTGTCTGGGGAGGGTGCTCCTGAAAGATGTCATGGTCAGCAAGTCATGAAAGGCACACAGGTTAAATAGAGGGCAGGGTATCCTGTGAGGAGGACAGAGAGACAGAAGCAAGATCCTTAGGCTGATCAAACAGCTGGGAGAGAGGCTGTCTTCTCAGAAGCTGAGGATGCTAATTAAATGCTGATTTTCATTTTAAAACACAGTTTAGGATATGCTGCCATGAGGTTTTGATTGGTACCTCACTTTACAAGGTGGGATTGAATCTTGTGGTGTCCTGGTGCCTCTTCCAGTCCTTCTTGGAGTGGGCCACTATTCTGGAATTGCTTTTCAATTCACAAAATATTGGACACTTAATGCAAATCTTCTAGTGCGTATGTCTTGATGCCTCTTTATGAGTTGTTATATTTTCATCCTAGCCATCATCAGTTATCTTCTTATAAAGGCCGATTAAATAAATCAAAGGTGAATGATAGAAGAGCAAGATAATGGCAAGAGTTAGCAGAGGAGAGGGGTTAATAAACACTGAATGCTTTACAACAAAACTCCAAAATGATAGATGTGGTACCAACAGATTTTTGATACACAAAACCACAGTGACTGTGTTTTACACACTGTTATGGTATAACAGAGTGTTACTGTGTTATTAGAGAACATGGGCAACTGCTTGGTCGCCAGACCAAAACACATCTGGGCATTCATAGGTCCAGAAATTTGTACTCTGATTTGAATGTCATAATTGATTTTAGGTTTTTCTGTGGCTGTCTGGTACTTGTGAGTAAGCCTTACAAAACTTAATCACTGGCAATCAGTCAAAATGGATTGGGATCTCAGGCCTTCATCAGCGGGGGCAAATCCTACACCTACTCCTTTCCAATTAATAAATTAAAAATCTTCTTTGATATTCCTTGAATTTTCTTACTATATTTTTATTGGCAGGATGTAGTTCATTTCATAATCATCAATGCTGGCAAATCAGGCCCCCAAAACTACTAGAAATGTAGAGATGTACATACATTGAAAAAAAAATTTGGGAAATTATATTCTCTTAAATTAGTCTAAATAATAGGAAATCAAAGGGGTATCCTACCCATTAAAAAAAATAAAAATAAAATAGTATTTTCATTGGAGTTTTGGTCAACAAATAAACATAAAATTGACATATTTACTTGTACTGAACTGATCATACTCTCTCAATCTGCTTACAAGTTTAGATGTAAATAAAAGGGGCCCACGTTGTCATGTATTTATATTGAAAAAATAGTTTTACATTGAAATCAGAAAAAAAGCCTGCAAAACACTGAGAAGAGTTTGGTAAGGCAACGAGTGTGTTCTTCAACTGGAGCATTTCTAAGGGATGACAGTCAAGGCCCCAGGTACCTACAGTGCTGAAATTGAACATCATATTTGTAACAGCAAATGTACTATAACACAATCTCTTTCCTGAGAACGTAATTAGTATTTTTCCAATTATGAAAATTCCTAGTATCATTCTTATTTTGTGAAGTCTTTTATCTAAATGTATATACTTTTCCCTTTAATTTGTGTCAGTTACAACTCTGAGAGTTCTATTTATCTCCAAATTAATCCAACAGGTGTCTGAAAGTTGAAGACATTTAATTTCTGACAAGTTTAAAGAATGTCTATCTTTAAATAATTTTCCTAAGAAATAGTCTCTGGGAAATGAACCTCCATCAAGTACAGAAAAATAATCTTCTTGCCCTTTGTTATGTGGACAACACATTTAACTCCTTGTATCTGAAAGATGCTCCCACCTTATACAATGATTTACTTGTTTCTAAGTCACTGCTTGAAGTATGTTATTGGATATAGATGCAAAAAAAGGAAAAAGAATATGAAATGGAAACTTACTGTCTTTTATAACAGTTTCACTATCTTGATGTTCTACCTCTTCTCTTTTGCTTATTGACCTTGTAAATATCTGATGCAAATACTTATTTATTGTGGTAGATTTTGTTTATATCGTGGACTGTCACATGCTTTTATAGACCAGCACTTTGGATAAGATAAAAAAATCTATGAGACTTTTAAAGAGTTATTTAATAAGCCACAGGCAGATCTTTCATGGCTACATTGAGATGTTTTCTTCCAGTCAGATAATGTTCTTTGTACTTAATATGCTCTACTATTTGTCTATGGACTGTTGTTCAACCATAAAAGGAGACAGACCAAAAGTCATCTCAAAATTATCTTCCTTTATGACTTGAATACTAAGGGAATCAGACTACAAGTGTGTACTAGCTCGCTCTCCTGCTTTATGAACTGTTGTCCTGGGTACCGATTACTTCTATCAGATAGAAAATAAACCCTTTTATGACTGATTTTGAAAGCATCTTGTCTTGTTAGGATCTGCAGCAAAGTCAATGCACTTTCACTCAAAGATACATCAAAACTGTCAAGGGTTCTAAGGTATCAATATTGATTCCTGTATAAAGTTTTGGTTCTACTGAGACCAACAGAAAAATCCCATTGATCTCAGAGAGGCCAAGATTTCATTGCTTATCTCTCCTTAATATTAACAGGAGTAAATTGCAGACAGTCTCATTAAAATAACATGATATTACATTATATAGAAGTATTCTCTTACCACACATAATAACTAATGGGAATAGAAGGGCAATGGAAAAGGCAGAAGTTATATGAATGTGAACAGGGATAGGAGCTGAGCTGAAAATATTAAGAGGTTATTAGCCCTTCCCACCATTGGAGATATTAATGATCCTGAGCTTTAGTTCTCAAAGAATCCATTTTCTATCCTTGCATTCTGTTCCAGAATTAAGTTCAAATTTCAGTGGGAAATATAAAAGGGATCAAGACTTATCTATATAACAATTTATAAGGCCTTCATTCGCCAGCAGCAGTTTCCTATTTTGCTCTCAGATATTCACACAACATCTGAGTGCCTTGCAAATGTTAATGAATTTATGCTATAACCTCCTTGAGAGTTAGAGGAGAAAAATTATCTCTATTTTACAGCTGGAGAATGGAGACAGAAAGACACTGTGATGTGCCTGAGGTCTCTCCCTGGATTTTTCGAACTCTGTATTTAAACCCCAAGACTTCCTTAGCCTCTAATTATCTTTGCTTTGGGGATTCTAACTTATTTAAATTCTGCTCTCTTGAACACTTTTCTCCAGGCCAAATCCATGCAAAAAATTATTCTTAACCTCAACAAATATCTGGAAAACCCCTTGTCCAGAAGAAAGCTACAGTTTTTGCTGGCTGCTGTAGCTTGTGAGGCAACAAAAAGAGAGAAGAAAACAGACTCTGAATGATCTCTAAAAAATTTCTTCGAAAACATGATAAATGCGTAGACTGATATTTAACAGATTTCCTTATCTTAATTTTTCCTGAGATAAAAGTACCAGAAGCTCTTCAAACTAAACTTAAGTTACCTTATTTTTTGCACTACTAAAGTTATTAGCATTTTGCCACTTTTTTTCTGAAGCTCTCTCCTTCTTAATTAACCCTGAGTTTCATATGGGCTACTTTTATATAGAGCTTTCATTGTATGAGAACTGGATTGCATTGTCATGGTGCCTTTTGCTCTGCATTGAATCTACACACCTCATAAATCTATCTTGATTTAAAGACTTAAGAAGAAGGCAACTGGCTGTTTTGTCTACATTCTATTTTGTAAGAAGGACAGGAACAGCCAGGTTTGCTGCATTACTGCAAGGAGTTAATGTCTGGTAAGCTCCATTATGCAGTGCTCCATGTGGCTCTTGTACAACTTCTTCCAGCTCCAGGCTGTTTCGCTAAGGGTTATCCAAGTGTGCTGTACTTACATATAACTATAATTTAGTAACTATTTTATTTGTTTTGTAATTAATTATATCAAGGTGAGTTTCTTTAAACTAGAGATGTAATCTTTCCCTAACATCTACTTTGCATAAACCCAGCAGAATTCAGTTATCCCTTTGTACAGTGTTTATGCAAAGGCAGTTTACATAAACAGAACACACATATGAGAAAACCTGAATACTGGGGCCTTTATAATACAGAAACCTACATCCCGAGAGAACCAGCACACCTTAACCCTGGATACACTGAGAGCCAATGCAGTCATAAAGTGTTCCGTAGGCTTTGCAAGGTGAGAGATGGACTAAAATGAAGCAAGAGGAATGAAGTTATTGGAAAGTTTCTTGATTCAGGAGGGAGATCAGTGCACACTGCTGTGGACTCCTTTCCACCATTCTTGGCTTGGAGAACCACACAGAGTGGAAACTTTGGAAAGAAGGCTGAGAGAAAAAGAACATGGAGCAGAAGTCTTCTTCCCATAAAATTGCTGTTGGCTTTGATTTTCATTTCACATTGTAAAAGTACTGCTGACTTACTGAACCTAATACTGACTTCCTCAGGAATAAGAAAATTTAGACTTGGGTTCATTATATTTTAGTATGAAGCAGTTTGTCAGTGACAAGGCTGAAGGGCAGGGTTTAGGACTTCTAGAACTTTTCCTGTGGTTTTCCTAACTTATTTAATGTAAAGAGTCTTGGACATTTAGAAAGTGGAAAATTCCAGACACCGCCACTGTTGACTGATGCTATGCAATATCTGACTTTAAGCAACTTGACATGTCTTCAAAATAGGTCCTGCTTTGAGAAGGTGTTTGGAGCAAATGATTTCCAGATGTTCTTTCTAAACTGAATTGTTCAGTGATCCTGTGTTCCTGCTCACTGTAAAGCTATAACTATGAAGAGTTGTGTCTGTGGCTTTCTACATGGCCATGTTTCCCTGTGCTTTCAATTCCAGAACTAATTATAGAACAAGTTTCCAGGTAAGGCTGTGCACTTGTTAAGTTCTACACCTGAGTTAATGCACCCTGAGCAACATGGTACTGACACTGTGACTTTGTTTTGCTTCCAGCATCTCTCACTTTACCACAAATCCATTAAGTCTCATACAAAGCATAATCATAGAATCATAGAATATCCTGAGTTGGAAGTAACCCACAAGGATCACCAGCCCAACTCCTGTTAATAAATTAATAAACAAAACTGCATCTGTAGTTACTTAGTCTGGAGGTCACTGGTTCTCTGCATATTGTTTGCTTATGGACTCCCAGTTCTGGGAAAGTATTTCAAGTCTGCTTCTTCTTCATGAAGCCAAGTAAAGTTCTAGACAAATTATTAGTTCAGTCAGGTTGTGATATGAAAACCACAACGCTAATACCAGACCCAAGACGGTCAAAGAAGCAGCACAGCTGTGTTTTCATGGAGCTGAATCAACCAATGCCCATGTGCATGATGCTCACTGACATTTGCAGGATTTGCAACTCCACTGGAAGTCACTGAATGAAAATGAAGCAATTTGGTTTAATAACACAGATTTCAAAATATTAAAACATTCAGGACAATTATATTGGGAACCATCATCATCATTTTTTTTTCTTATTGTGGAATTGTTTGAACAGTATATTTCCCACTGTTGAGAAGGTTGACAAACAGAAGAACTGAACTGAAGCTAAATCATTCATAAATCCATTTTTCAGCAAGGTGAGGTGTCATTAATTCAGACACTGGAACAAGTAATATCATTAAATATTGTGACACACTTCATCCAGTTCCTCCACTAAATGATTTTCTTAATGCTTTGTTTGTAAAAGAAATTAGTATCAATCAGTCAAACATGGACATGCACCATTTTTTTTTTGCCAATATCATAAAAAGAGCATGTTAGGTGCCTTAGCTAGTGTGTATCCAAAGTGCGTCAGAAATATTTTGTCTCACATAAGGATAATGTGGCCTGTTTCCTTCACATATTACTCAGAGGGCTCATTGCCCTAAAAGAGATGAAGAAGTCTGGGTAGAATAGGCTGAGAGGAGGACAGGTAAGCCGGGGGAGGCAGATGGCACAATTCCACCAGGGGCTGGACTTGGGTGCAACCACTTCCCGATTTTCCTATGAGGCAGTGAGGTTCCTCATCATCATGGCATTGCTTGGAAATTGACACTGATCTGAAGTTATTTTGATCTGATGCTAATGAAGATTTGCAGAGCTACAATTCAAGCTATCATTGCTTTAAGCACATATACAATCCTATCACGTTCTTGAACTTGATGGAGTGTAGAATTAGGGAGTAAATAATTCAAAATATAAGAGGAAAGCAAAAATACTACAGAATTCTTTACATAAAATGTAATGTCCCTTTCTAGAAATAATTTTAGTGTCATATTTCTATGACTTAGATCAACATTTTAGATGTAGATAAGTACTAATAATGTTATTACTAAACCTGAAGAGACAAGTTTTTCTTTGAATGTAGACAGCCCAGATGTTTCTAATGGGTGTTGTGTTTTATGACATTATTATTGTTTAAGAACTGTGTGAACATATCTATTTATTCATTTATCTACTTGTTGGTCTATTAATTGCTCTACTTAATTTTCCGCTTACTGTTTGAGAAGTCATGGGAACTGTCCTAAACCAAATAAACTTTAACTGAGCAGTCTTTCACATGCTTTTGTGAGGATTTATGAGATCTATCTAGGTGCAAATGGAACTTTTTCTGTAACCACTGGGATATTTAGGCTACGATTTACCAGTAAAGCACAGATTTGATTCAGCCTACAATTATCCATACAATTTAACTGTTTATACTAGGAGGAAATCAGCTCCATGGAAGAGTTTTGTCATAATTACACTACCTAGAATAATACCCAGGAGCCATTTGTCGGATAGCATGGGCCAAAGACTATTCCCTTCAGGGATGACGCCACACTGTTTAGGGGGTAAGGGATCCTGGCTGTATGCCACGAGCTGGACTGCTCTGTTTTCACTCATCCTGGCAACAAATAGCTCCCAGTGCCTGCCTGGGCAGTGCTCTGACTCACAGCCATGCTGTTGAAGCAGAAGGTCAGATTGGAAGCCACAAGAATTAAATAGTAAGGTTTACTCAGCCACGTCTGAGTGTGAGTCAGGGAGGAGATGTCACCAATAAAAAAGAGCAAATGGGCTTGATCACAATCAATTTCAGATGCTTCTGAATCACTTGAGCACTCTCCTGTGCCAGCTCAAGGACTGCAATACTTATGATGGGCATGGGATGGGATTGCAAGAGAAAATGATCCTTGTTCCAGGCATGATAGTTCAATCTCCTTTCATGGACAACTCCCAGAAGCTAGAAAGAGAGCTAGGAAAAGTCCTTAGCTTCTGGAAGTGTTGGTAGCTCTTGATCTGATCTTCTGATCCTGATCTCCGATATCATAAAATCACAGAATGGTTAGGGTTGAAAGAGACCTTAAAAATCCTCCAGTTCCAACTCCCTTCCTTGGGCAAGAACACCTTCCACTAGACCAGGTACTCAGAGCCCCATTTGGCCTGGTCTTGACACTACCAGGGATGGGGAGTCCACAGCCTCTCTGGGCAACCTGGTCCAGTGCCTCAGCACCTTATAGTAAAGAATTTCTTTCTAATATCTAATCTAAACCTATCCTCCTTCAGTTTAAGGCCATTCTCCCTTGTCCTGTCACTACATCCCTTGTGAAAAAGTCCTCCAGCCTTCTCGTAAGCCCCTTTAGGTTCTGGAAGGAGGTAGTCCCATGATAAGGTGAGCCACTGAAGTGGATGAGGATCTACCTGCATTTTAGTAAAGCCTTTGACACTGTTTCCCAAAGAATTCTGGAGAAAATGGCTGCTCATGACTTGGAGAGGTGCACTCTTTTCTGGGTAAAAAGTAGTGTGGCCAGCAGGACCAGGGCAGTGATTGTGCCCCTGTACTCAGCAGTGGTGAGGCCACACCTCTGACCCTGTGTTCAGCTTTGGGCCCCTCACTGCAAGAAAGACATTGAGGTGCTGGATTGTGTCCAGAGAATGGCAGTGGATCTGGTGAGGGGACTGGAGCACAAATCTGATGAGGAACAGCTGAGGGAGCCAGGGTTGTTCAGCCTGGAGGAAAGGAGGCTCAGGTGGGACCTTATCACTCTCTACAACTACCTGAAAGGAGGTTGTGGAGAGGTAGGTCTTGAATTTTTCTGGCAGATAAAAAGTGAAAGGATGAGAGAAAATGGCCTCAAGTTGCACCAGTGTAGTTTTAAATTGGATATTAGGAAAAATTTCATCACCAAAAGGGTGGTCAAGCACTGGAATAGGCTGCCCAGGGAAGTGTTGGTAATACCACCCCTGGAGGTGTTTAAAAAATGTATAGATCTTTTAAACACTCGGGGACATGGTTTAGTGGTGGACTTGAGAGAACTGGGTTAATGGCTGGGACTCAGTAATACTAGAAGTCTTTTCTGACCTAAACCATTCTATGATAATTCTGCTCTGGGTGGAATTTCCAAGGTGACAACTCTCTGGAAGCTCCTTTTAGTTCCCAGGGGAAGAAAACATCTACCACTTCCCTGCTTCAGTGAAGGGCTAACAGCAATTTTGCAAAGTATTTTGTCTCCATTCTGCCAAAACCAGAATTTTAAGGGGCTCTTTTTGTTACCATATGTAAATCTAAAAAGAGTCCCTAACAATAAATGTAAGTTGTTCATGTTAATACAGGATCTGCACACAACAAAAGAGAGACAGAAGTAGAAGAAAAGCAGAAACAAAGCAAAAAGGACCTTGATTCCACTCACTGCAAAAATTAAGAACAAGAAAATTGTCCTCACTTCACTCATACAAGAAAGCAAAGTGCTCTCCCACACACACCCTCTTGCAGTCTTTCTTTCTCTTTTCCTGATACTGTCAGAGACTTCTGTCTGTAGTCAGTCATCCTTGCTTTAAGTTTCTTCAAACTGTAATTGGGCAGTCTTCCAAATTCTGAGGGACCTCTTTGCCAGAGGAGCTCCTGGGGACACAGCCTCTATTTTTTGAAATTGAGGACTGATAAATTAACAGATATGATTCTTCATTCATAGCAAAAGTCTTGTTTTACCAGCAACTATTTTTAAGCAAACTATATTTACCAGCAACTATATTTAAGGAACCTTATTATAAAATATGTATAGTTGTACCTTTATGTTCCTGTATATTATTTTCTGTCAAAAAAGACTCCAGGTTTAAGAAGAATGTCATGATCTCGTGTGTGTGTGTGTGTGACACTGGGAATTTGAACCTTATCCTGCTCACCTGCTACCCACCTTCTTAAAGATTACAAACATAAGCACCATTTGAACCGATTTCCCCAAATCAGTTTAATTTTTCACTCTCTCTATGTATGTGTTTCTTAGTCACATGTAAAAGCCCCACACATACCAGCCTGAAAGGATGGGTCAAGGCCTGTTTTATTGACAAGCAGAGTTGGCCTCGGTCACTCCACTTCTGCTGGCAGCCTGCATTTCTTGCACCATGTCAGCCAGCTGGGCAGCCCTCAAAAGTCCTTTGACTTATGACCAGGTGTAGAGATGAGAAGAGGCAGGGTTGAGAAGATTAAGCAGAGCAGTGGAGCTGCCTACAAGTACTACCAGCTGTCCTTTGGATAGCAGTGGTGCTTGTATCTAAAGTGTGTTTGGTTCTGTAGCTCACTCCCCAAGCTTAATTTCCCCCCCACAGCAGGGCGAGGACTCCAGGGATGTGATATGATTATCAGAAGTAGTGTTATCCCAAAGTGGTCATGGCCAAATTCAACCACCTACTTCACTGAGCTGACCATGGACAGGGCTAACCTTCACCGACTGTACCCCATGCTCTCGTAAGGGTTGGAAAACTGCTGTTTTGAGCTTTTCTTCTCTTCTGGTGGGGTATCACGGTTACTGGGTAATGTCAGATGTCTATGGTATCATGACCTTCTCTCCTGGGCCAAGTTTTGGCCTCTGGGTTGACAAATCATGACTGGGTTTTGTACTCTTTTATTACAGTAAGGTTGCATCATCTCACCTCTACTGGCTTCTTGCAGTATGATAGGGAAAAGTTCAGCAAGAGCTGCCACTATCTCTCCGGCCTAGGTTTGAACCTTGTTTTAAATACAAATATCTCTACCTTTTCAGCATAGTCAGGAAAGATAGGGTCATCTTTATACCTGATATCTCAAGCAAAGCAGTGGGTAAATATCAAAGATGTTAAGGCAAAGCAAACACATCCCTTTTATGTTTGTGGGTAGCACTAATGACACAGGGTGAAATTTATCCTCTTATCAAAGGTCAACACAAACCTAGGCACTACTTCAAAGGTGCATTGATCCTATAACTGGCTCCTGTCACTGAGCTGGATTTCACCAAACTCCAAAACTTACGAGAACAGATAGATTTTATACATCTGTGTAAAAAAATAATAGAATATGTTCAGATACAGACACACTTAGAAATCCACAGCAGCTATCTTGATTTTGCTGGGACAATGTAAGGTTTTTTTATCTTGCGTTCACGTATTTTGGACAATATTTGCTAAACCATCTGTCCCTTCCTCCCACTTAATCAGTCAAAACATCCATATTCTTTGCAACTACACAATATTTGCTCAAGTTTTGTATTTACCAAGAAGAAGCTGACAGTTCGGTGACTGAGTGTTTAGTACTGCAGATACTGCTTGATTTGCAGGAGTGAAGGCACTGTCAAAGCTATTCTTTTAGGTCTTAGTGAATGATAATAAGAAGTATTCAGTGTTTCCTACCATCTTCAGCCGTTGCTCCAGGATACCCAAAAGATCTTGCAGACAGGGAAAATATGAAAGGCAAGGGAGAGGGTGGTAAAGGCAATGTATTAGCAAGTGAAACACTGGTGTCTTTTTTTTAGTGGTTATATGCATAAATGCGTCACTTCAGAGCAGGAATGGGATTTTTGTGTATGTTGCAAGTGTGGTCATGCTGTGTGTGAACATATTAATTGTAAATACTTTAGTAGAAGATATGGCATCTGCAGTAGTTTTTTTTTCTTTCCCTTTCTTTTGTATTTTTTTTCTGTGGTTGTATTTGAGAAGGGTGTGCCAATATTTGCCGTCTGAGGAATAGCATCAGAACGTCTAGTATTCCCACCTACTAGCAAAAATAATCAAAACAATTCAGCTAATTCACCATACCTTCTTGTGCATTAGTCACTGGTCCCTGTGTGCTCTAATTATAGACTGCCTTAACATCATAACTGCAGGGCACAAAGCAAAGACTTTACAAAAGTTGTTCTGGTATTTCTTTTTTTCTTGCTAGGCTAATGGAAAAGATGTTTTAAATACAGATCTGTGCTTGAAGTCCTGTTCTTGGAATGTGACTGTGGCAGTTAATATGATTACAGTAGTATCAGCTGAGACGGATTAGGAGGTACTTTGCTCAGGAGAGATAAACCTACCTGGTAGTGTGCTCTTCCTTTAGTTCTGAGAAAATCAGATTTTTTTTTGATTCACAGGAGTAAGACATAAAGAGTCTTTTCACAGCTGAGCTGTATTTTTTAACCTGAGTTGCTCTAAATATATAACCAAGGGCAGCTAAATCCCATGTGCTATGGCTCACTGTACAAGTTATAATTTATTAAACTGTTATATTCACGAGATTATGTCAGAATTCCTTTGTGCAGTCATATACATGATTGCTTTGGGGGCTCCAGTAGGTCAAATTCTGACAGTGTCAAGCATAATTATCTTCTGAATATATTCACACCTGCTGTGAAAGCCAATGTTTGTTTGGTTTTGCCTTATTTAAGACTATTCATTAGTTTACAACCTTTAATGGGGTTTTCTAAGGAAAGACAGATCCACTGAAGATTGTACTATGACATAAAATACATTGAAGAAAAATTTTGTATTTCCGTAAAAAATTCAAGACATAATGTTTATTTTTGCACATTGATGCGGCTATCTGTATGTGTTGGGGCCCATGGTAGTAAACACACTGTAATCCACATTAGCTTGTTCTTGTGAATTAGTGACTTTATATATATATAATAAATTCCTAATCCCCCACTTTATAATGGATTTGGAGCTTATAAAATGTTACAGCTACTGAAGTTGTCCTCCAGTAGACTGGAGTTGTTGGTCCCAGTATAACAGGTACTATTTTTGTAGAAGGTTTGCACAGTGAAAATGTGAAATATTAATAACATAACTGAAGAATTAATACTAGAATGAGTGAGACAGATGGAAACACTGTGTTTATAAGCAGAAGACCGGGGCACACAGCCAAACACAGCTGAGCTGTGGTAACGTAGCAATTTGTCACTCGTCCATTGAGTCAACATAACTGATCTTGTGTCTGTCTCAGCTTTAGGGAAAAATTTATTAATGTAAAGCTCTTTGACTATTTTCTTGTCTACCAATTGGAATACTCTCTCCCAAATTTTAAAAATTCTTTCTCTGTTATCACAGTAAGCTTGTGTTAATAAGTACACAGAATCACAGAATCAATTGTTAGGGTTGAAAGAGACCTCTGGAGATCTAGTCCAACCCCTCTGCCAAGGCAGGGTCACCTAGAGCAGGTTACACAGGAATGTATCCAGGTGGGTTTTGAGTATCTCCAGAGAGGAAGACTTCATGACTTCCCTAGGCAGACTGTTTCAGTGCTCTGTCACCCTCAACATAAAGAAATTCTTCCTCATGTTGAGGTGAAACTTCTTGCGTTTTAGTTTTTGGCTATTTCTCTTCATCCTGTCACTGGGCACCACTGAAAAGAGTCTGGCACCATTCTCTTGGCACCTGCCTTTGAGATATTTATATGCATTAATGCGATTCTTTCTCAGTCCTTTCATCTCTAGGCTAAACAAGCCCAGCTCCCACAGTCTCTGCTCATAAGGGAGATGCTCCAGGCCCCTAATCATCTTTGTGGCTCTCCACTGGGCCTTCTCCAGTAGTTTCTTGTCTTTGTTGTATTGGGTAGCCCAGAACTGGACACAGCACTTCAGATGTGGCTTCACTAGGGCCAAGTAGAGGAGGAGGATCACCTCCCTCGGCCTGTTGGCTACACCCTTCCCAATGCACCCCAGAATACCATTGGCCCTCCTGGCTGCAAGGTCACACTGCTGACTCATGGTCACCTTGTCATCCACCAAGACTCCCAGGTCCTTCTCAGCAGAGCTGCTCTCTAGCAGGTCAGCCCACAGTCTGGTACTTGGGGTTATTCCTCCCCACATGCAGGACCCTACACTTGCCCTTGTTGAACCTCATTAGGTTTCTCTCTACCCAGCTCTCCAGGTATTAAGGCAGCACAGCCTTCAGGTTATCAGCCGCTCCCCCCAGTTCCATATCATCAGCAAACTTGCTGAGGGTGCATTCCATCCCTTCATCCAGGTCATTGATAAACAAGTTGAATAAGACTGGAGCTGACCCTCCAAGCTCTGTCATTTAGCCAGTTCTTGATCCATCTCATTGGCTATTCATCTAACCCACATTTCCTGAGCTTGCCTACGAGGGTTTTTTGGGAGGCACTGTCAAAAGCCTTGCTGAAGTTGAGGTAAGATAACATCCACTGCTCTCCCCTTGTCGACCCATCCTGCCATGTCATCATAGGAGGCTATCAGACTTGTCAAGTAAGATTTCCCCTTGGTGAACCCATACTGCCTACTTCTGATGATCTTTTGTTCTACATGCTTGGTAGACAAACTAAATGAATTTTGCCTTTGTGCTGAAATATTTACTCGCTACCTGTGTAGTAGCTTCATTCTGGAAAGTGCTGCTCTTTGTTCCTTTCACTGATAGGAAAGAACTACTTTGAGGGAAGGTATCTTTTGAGCTCATGCTCAAGTTGATACTGCACAAATTGTTATTTGTGAAAAACCAGAGTAACCTCCTAATTTGTTTTGAGCCAAACCTGTTACATCAGTTCTGGTGAGTGTTCCCCTCATTGTTAATTCTTTTACAAAAATATGATTTTAAAAATAAAATATATTTCTCAAAACAAAATTGACAGCTAATGACCAGACTAAAAAAAAAAGTTTATATAAATATTAATAAAATTAAAGAAAAAAAAGAAAATAAAACAAATATAAAAAATGCGTAGCAATTTTCAGTAGAATAAAACTAGCACAATATGAAACACTGAAATGGCACTGGTATATGAAGACAAGTCAGCTACAAAAGTCAGATAAACCACAGACTCATTTCTGACTTCCACCTAACTACTGACATTCCCTAAGAAATCAACAGGGAAAAAGTCATTAAGAACCCTTTCCCTGTCAGAAAAGAATAGTGATATTTGGGAAATAGAAGTAGATGTCTATGAAAGATCAGCAGAATTAGGGAATGTGGGGACTGGGCCATGCAAGGATAAGGCCAGTGAGTAATGAAGGATCAGATTCTGCTGAGGGTAGGAATGAGCACAGTAGGCTGCGGAGGGAGGATGAACAGCAGCCCTCTGAGATGGTGGAACATGGTTTCTGGGAGAGCTGGTGGGAGCAGGGAGGAGCTGGATTTACTAAACCATGAAAATCTTCCTGTAGTGCAACCCCACATAAATGTATGAGGTATGTTTAGCATGTGACAGAAATACTACTGATGATAGCTAGATGCTTGGAAAATACGGCTTAATAAAAGAGTTCAGAAAATATTTGCCTTCAGAGTTGGGGTAAAAAGTAGAATGAACAATCCTCCCTCCCTCCTCCAGCTTCCAACATTACATGTAATTTTTTATTTGCTTCAACAGAAAGAGATTTCTTTAAAATTTTTTTAAAACAGTGTTTGCAGAGAGTTTTGGCTTGTTAGTTGTCTGCCTGCCCAGAAAGTACTGCTCACTTTCCTCTTCCTTTTATAAGTGAAAATATTAGTCTTCAGCTGGGGTTACTAGCAGCTAAATGTGAAGGATTTTTGTCCTTCTGCTCCTCTCTGCTGATGCTCATTCAGGGAGTTTTGTTAGCTTTGCAGCTTTCCCCAAAGGCTGAAATGCAGGGGGATATAGCATGGGTAGCTGTACCTCTCCCGTCAGTAACAGAACAGAAAAATGAAATAGCCACTAGAAAAATCAATTTCATGGAACAGACATTTTCTATTTTAATGAAAATAACCTTGATGAAAAATTGCTGCCTAGATCACCACTCAAGTCTTCTCTAAATATGTCAGTTATTTCATTTTAGTTATTTACCTCTCATAAAACTACTGAATCATATAGGTTGGAAAAGCCCTTTAAGATCATTGAGTCCTACCATTAAGCTATCACTGCCACAACAGGATGGAGGCTAATCCTCTGCAAAGTTTAGCTTTTACATTAAATTTATGTATTTTAATATTACATTGCCCCTTAACTCACTAACATAGTGATGTTTCAAGAGCAGCAAATTATGGTAAAGGTAATGTAGTAGTAAGGTTTTATGACATTTGACAGTTTATCTTGGTTACATCAGGAAGGGACAAGATGCCCGTTTTCTCCTTCTGAGTAATTACTTTTTGCATTGTATCTGACACTTCACTCATTAAGCTCTGAGCTTCCTGAGATGACAGATCAAGAAGCTTTTATGTTTTGTTTGGAATTTAAATAAGCTAGATATTCAGATGGTATATAGACATCTACTCACACATGTGTGTATGTGTGATTGTGTGGCTGTACTTGTATACAAAAGAACCACAAATTTTTCCACAGAGTTTCCAGTTGGTGAAATTCTTGGCAAATATTTGACCTTTTCCATTTTTCAAAGCATTACATCTACAATTGCTGGAGTTAAGGTTTTAGAATAATTTATTTTTAAACCCTGCTTGCATACATCCATACTTACAATTTCACTCATAATAATGGTATTATAGCACTATTCAGATACGCACCAGACATTTCCCCAGAAAAAAAATATAGGAAAAGACATTAGAAGCTCATCTAAAAAAGAGTTTATTGGTTAGACTTCAAATATAAGGTGACGACTTGATCATCAATATTGTCCATTTAATGTCAATATTGGAGATGACCATCAGAGTATGTGAAATAACTCTTCACTCTATTCAGTGTTCATATTATACATAAATCTTCTCCAAAAAACATTTCTAAGGTTAGCATAAGAAATTTTCCCCAAAAATGTTAAATGTCATGTCTTATATTTTCCTCTATGTATCCTCTCTTCTCTCTATGTCTAATTTTTACTGAACTTACCAATTCAATACTAACAGGGAAAATTTTCAAGTCAAAAACTTTAGTCTGTTCTATTCACTGTTTTGTTGTTTTTTTTAAAAGAAAATGTTCTTAAGGACAAAATTCGGTAACAGATATTACTGAAGTCAGGAGAGAAAATAGACTGTAATGGAGATGGGAAGAGAATCAAGAAAACAATTACCAACTAAGAAAGACCATTGCATAGAAGGATAGTAGATGTTCACTCCCCTTTTGGAGGATGGAAAGTCAGAAGAGAAAAACATGAGCATGAATAGGCCCGTAGGAACCAATAAAGTAATTTGTGGTTAAAAAGAGGCTTTGGCTCACAGCTGAAGTATCCAAAGGCTAAATTTAGTAATAGAGCAGAGGCATGACTACACGCATAGTGCCAGAGATGTGCTGCAACAAGAACAACTGAGAGTCAGAAATGCTGGATAAGTGTTTTATTTGAATTCTTCTGTTTTGTCCTGGAGTGACAGAGCTTTCCTTGCTTTGACCAAAAAAATAACCAGAATGAATCATGTACCAAATCAACCTCATGAGAGAAATGGGAAACCAAGAGACAGACAACTTGATACTAAAATAATAAATAGTCTTGTTCCTCCACCAGGTTTCCACTGTAGAATCCTCTTTGTCCTCATAACAGACTAGCTTCCTTAGTTCTGTACTTCTGAGGAAGCAGTAGTGCTATTTTAACCTTTAATTCAATGTCACTTAATGTATGTAGTACAAATTTGGGGAGCAACAGATCTATATTGTCAGTGCCTTGTCTTCTCTGTTAGAAAATAGTTTTAGTAGGAGGGTGACGATGCAAAAAGGAACATATTCATCGAATCACACACACATATGACTTAGATAAGAGGAGAAGAATTTTTTTTCTTAAAAAACCAAGCACATTTGGTTATATACTGTGGCTGGACAAATGCATTTATCATCCTATGTTTTTGAAGATAGCAAGAAAGATTTATGATCTATTTCTGTAAATCTATGTCAGACTGCTATAAATTTAGAAGTAATTTCCTGTGATAACTGACTGGAAAATTAATATCATTCCTAACAAGAAGGAGCATGTTTATAACATAAATGTGCTGTGATAAAATGCCCTAAGAACTAAATATCCTGGAAAGAATTTTAATTCTTATAAAGATAAGTGATTGAAGGAATGCTAATTCTCTCTTTACTAGGAATGATGGAGAATGACTATGCACTACAGCTACATACCAAATGTCTTGAAGAGAGTGATAATATTTTTACAGGAAAGTTTATGAACATTTTTTTTTCAGATGTGTTAGTATACTTTGCTAAGTAAAGACACATAAGGAAAATGAATATTACATTGTAAAACATGGACTCACAATTTTATAAAGAACTGCTATGAATAAAACACTGGGACATGTCTAGCATTGCAATCAGATGTTAGGCAGGCAAAGGACTCAGCAAGAAGAAAAGGATGTCAGTAATTTGGTGGTCAGTATTTCCAGAATTACAAATGGGAATATTTCTGTCTACTATAATTATTTTTAAAAAGAAATAAAATGAAAGCATTTCTGAGGGATATAAACCAGTTGCACACTAATGATGTAGGAAGAAACATTCTCTGCATTTCATATAATTCCGTAAGTTTGTAACAAGTAACTGGGCGAATGAAGGGTGGAACAAAAGAGCTGGTCAGAAACGCTATCTCTTTACTTTTTTTTGCCTTGCGTTAAAGAAGAGGTCAAAACAGAGGAGCTGTTAAACTGATAACAATGAAAAAATAAAAATAGTCACAGCTGGAAAATAGGAAAAGACTGTGGGGTTAGATGACATTGCCAGATATGCAACCCCCAGATGATAATCCTATCAGTCGTGATAAAATGGTCATTTTCAGAGATGGTAATTTTTGTGGCATTAGACATAATATTTCCTAGTTTTCAAATAGTATCACTGTTTTAATAAAAAATGTAATTTGATGTGAAAATGAATAGTTCAAGTATGATTGTGCAGCAGATAGAAAGATGATTTCAGTAAATTTAGAATTTCTTTTCAGGGATGATCTTGTTTTGTTTGAATGACAGATTTACAGTTTTGAATACTGATTTTATTTTCCCAATCAGTGTTATTCCTGTAATGTACATCATTAGGCATAATGATGTATATTTTGTAAGAAGTTTTCCTTTTTTGGGGGGAATTCCCTAGAAATATGACCCTTATTTTTACAGAAATACAGGACTCCCCCTGCCCTGAATTCTATTACATACACTACTGATGTATACTATGGATCTGATATAAACTTCTGGATATTTAATTATGATACAATCATCTAAATAAATCCATCAATATCTTTATAAACTATGTTTTTTCCCTAATCATAATTGTTTTCTTGGCCATTGAGGAAACATAAAATCTTCATGAAAGTTTTGTCTTCCGGGTAATGAAATTTGTTCTGTGAATTCATTTTCCTGAAAAACTAGAAAAGGGACATGTACTACTTCACTCATCCCACACAAAATTATGGCATTATTCACATCTCTCAGATGGGAGCTCTTTGGTCTGACAGTCTGTCCTGAGGAACTCTCAGGGAATTCTGAGATCACACAGTCTCTGTGCTGTGACACCTCTGAAGACTGCAGATATTCTACCTGCTAACCTGGCTACAGTGTCATAGGACAGAGCTGGGACAGCAAAGACCCCATGTGGGACATTAGCCCTGCCCTTCTAGCTCTTGTGTAGCAAGTAGGAACTGTGAATGGGAAACTTGTGCCAAAATTAACTCCAGTGCTTCTTTGGTGTAAGCTTCTGAATGTGCTGTTTGTATGGGGGGCTGAAGGGTGGAGCTGCCTGATGTGAGATTACAGAAGGCAAAACAGATATATAATTGAAAAATTTAGAATATTACTATCCAAACAGTCCATGATTTGCCATCCTCAGGGACCCAGCAATAAGCGGGAGGGAACTGGAGACAACTCTTTATATCCAGTGACATCAGGGAAGAAGTAGTTACTACAAGAAGAAAAACACTCTATTTGGCAAAATGACCCCAACTCCAAGTCTAGCAGATTAAGTCAAAAGGCTCTCCCTCTTTGCTGAGGGCAATCAAATACCTTCTGTGCAGAGGTTCCAGAATTTTCAAGAGCAGATGGTGCCTTTCTGTATGAAATCTTTAATGATGTGTTCTAATGAAGCTGGTGTTTACCCTCTTTTGGGACATAGGTGCCCTCTTCAAGCTGCAGGTATGCTCTGTGCTCTTTTATCCAGTGGAGTTCAGTGAATGAAAAGAAATAAAAGAACTATTACTTTGCTTGAAGGGAAATTCACTGCAGCAAGGGTGCCAAATATCTATGTATATGTTAATCAACTCCAAATGTATGTGCACAAAGAAAATTGTTTAAATTAACTGCATAATTCAAAATACCCACCCAACCCTCTTTAAGATTTCCTTCCTTTGGAACCATTTACTATAGGAATGTGTTATTTTATCCCAAAGTGCTCAATAATCACAACTGCCACTCTACTCTTTACACCAAGAGGTCCTTGGTGTAAAGCCCTTGACAGGTCAGCTTCCCACATTCCTGCTTGTAGACCTTCAGAAAGTAAGTGGGACGTGGGTGACAATCTTTTCCAACACTCTCTATGGACACAATTTGTACAAAATCTTATAAGAAAGCTGTAACCCAGGCAAGAACAGACCAGAGATCTTCTGTATGGCAATATCTACAGGAGCCACAAAAATGAACTCATCCTCCTGAAGAATCCTTTCAGCCTTCTGGAAGAAATGTGCCAGGGAAACCTTCAGTAACCAGCTGAAGGTCATCATGCCCTCAGACATCCTCCTCCCTTGCACTGTCTCACCTGTGCAGCAAAGGGACAGAGACTCCTGAATTCACCATAACATGTCAAGAATGATTGTATCGATTATAGGTGCAAGACAACTGAAGTAAGATAATTTTTTGTAAAGGATTGTAATTGTAATTTTGGCCTTTTTTAGCTGTCAGATTTTTGACTTCACAACAAGGGGAATAGTTCTATTTTAATCTTATTAGATAGATCATCTGTGTTTCTCCTACAGGTTGACAGTAATTCTATTGTGAGTATATGTGGAAAAGTTATTATCAAATGTTATGTCATCAAGGTCTGAGCATCCATGGTTAGCCTTAACTCTGAGTAACTACTGCAGCTGTCAGGAGGAAGAGTTCAGTGAGGGCAAAGATATTTGGTCCCTGTACTGCCTGTGTAAAAATCTGGAGAAGCCTGCTTTGGGGTCTCTGCTTATTGGAGATAGTGGGAAAACTTTGTTCATGTGGTTCCTTCAGACCTGAGAATGATACCCTGAGGCCATGCACCATATCTGAGGGAGAATGTCTGCAAGGAAAGGAAGGTGGTGTAGGTCTCCCTGCCTGTTTTTTTCATAAGGGAGGTTTCCTACTCAAAGCTGGTGTAGCAGGTGTTTCTGGTTAATTCATTGTCCGAGTGTTGGTGTTCAGTTGTTATTTTGGCATGCTGCCATTGATTTGCTAACAGAGGGGAGTGACACCACACATGTACCTGGGACATAGAGAAATGGAATATCATGAGAAATACAAGAGGTATTTATCTTCCAGAGCTTTCTTCTTCCTGAATTTCAAAGGTCTTCTGTAAACAATGAAGACATGGGAACATGGAGCTGAAAGTCAAAATAAAATTCTTTTTGCCTGATAAGAAATACTTGGCAAAGCACTGTTCCTTCACTAAAACCAGATAAATCTGAATATATGTAGTTTTAGTTGCAGAAGTCTTTTTTAGTTGTTCAATAAATTAAGGTTTTTATAATATTATATTCATCATTTTTTTCTGGCATCTTTTACTGTTTTCAGTGAACACCACAATGGAGAACCAGACTTTGTCTATGACATGGTACATGATTTATACTCCGTGGTATGGAGTATGAAAGACTCCTCTCCTCATGCAGAAGGACAGTTCCAACTTGGTCGATTGGAAATACGAAACATATGGATGAATTTCTGGTTTAGATTTAAAATTACTACCTCTTTCTCAAAAGTTTTTTCTGGCTGCATATGTACCTGAGCATAGTTTCACATGCTAGAAAATACACGAGGAATTTTATGCTTGCTTCAACTCCCATCAGGATTTTGCCTATGCATAGATAATCAAATTAATCATATTTGTTGGACTGGGATTAGAAATGTAACAATCCATGGAGTGAAAACAGGAAGTTTAAAATATATCTCAAGCTTTTCTGCATGTTTTCATTCATTAGTGCAGTACTCCGGGGAAACCATGGGTTCACCAGCAAACTTTCTTGGAATCCTGAAGCTGGAGAATTGTATTTAAACTGCAAAATTCGTAGGACTGGTTATATTTGTGAGCATTTCCTTTTAAAGCAAGAAGCATACAGATGAGCCATCCAAAGTATATAGTTTGCAAAAGACATGTTACAGTCATCTTTCGGGTGTTGTAAGTAGTAGATTTCTACTACTTACACATCACATGAAACATGGAAGTAACTATAAGGTTAATAGAAAAAAAAAAGAAAACCCATGCTGAAAAATTATTAACTTGCTTCTAAAAAGAGCTACTATACCTGTTTAATATGGGGGAGAGCTATCAAGTTTGTAATCTCCATGAGATAGCTAATACCAACTCAAAAGGCAATGAAACACGTAAGTTGTTTCACCTAGAGTCACTGCGACTCTTTCCACTGACTCATTGCTGCAGAGAAATGTACCTATTCCATTCCCTCAGCTGGCCTTAAAAATATTTTGAACAGCTTGTCAGATTAAAATGGTGCAAGTAGGCAATTTGCACTGAGGTAAACCCCTTCTGTCAGACTATTTATGAGGAAATTATGAGAAGTTTTTCCTGGTTCTGTTTCAGATAGTAAGAAAAAGAATGGTGAAAGAAAAAAAAATCAACCCAAACCACCGAAAGGTACTAATGCTGATACCAGATTTCAAAACTATGTCTTAAAAATTATGCATAAAAATTTATTAAAAAAAAAGAACATAGGTTATTTCTTTACTTTCTGGATCAGTATTATTTTTCAATATAAGTTTATGATTTACTGTCAAAGTACTGATTTCCTCCACAAGACTTTTTCTCCAGCAAAATTTTGCATGGAAATTTTTAACAGCTCTATATTGTGTGATTGCAGCCATAATATTTTCTTTAATTGATATAGTGAGACACGGTATCAACAGGGAAAAAACCCCAAAACCTCTTTGCTAATTCAATCATACTGGATCCCATGAAGAATAATTATTAACAATGAAAAAAAATATTAACTAGTCAAATAAACACAGTGGTCAGGACTGACATCACTTTTTTTGTCCGTTTGTAACTAGATGATCTGTAGATGTGAGAGTTTCAAGGTGATCCCCTTGAAAGTGAAGGCTTGCAGAGCAGAGCTCACCCTTTCTCATTTGACTGAGGTCCCAGACCTCAAGTTGGCTTGAAATCTCACAGCACTGCTGGCTGGAGCAAGCCCTGGGAGATGTCGCATTGAATGAGGACTGAACAACTGTAGGACATGGAATGACAAATATGAAGTGACCATTTACATCAGGGGTAGCAAACCTGTGTCTGCTTGAGGGAAGACCAACACAGGGAAAGAGGCAAACAGCCACCTGTTTCTTATACGGGAAAGCAGGACTGGGCTTTCTGGGGGCAGTGGAAAGGGGAAGACCCAACGGAAGAAGTGCAGAGGCAGCCTCCCTAGGGCCAGTGTGGCCCACCAGCTGGGTGCCCGTGGTGCTCTTGGGTGCACCACCTCCCACAGGTTCATTTGGGGAGTGCAACACTGTGTCCCTCTGTTGCCTCAGAAGGACTTGCTGGAGCACCTCCTTTCATCTCTCTGCCACTGAGATTGGCACACAGACTGAATGCAGGCTCTGGGACCTGGGATCATACCCTTCCACCCTCCCACTCTTTGTCCATGGCATTAATCACATCTTTTCAATAACTAGTAGCAGCTTGCATACTCTGGGCTGGGTGCCACTCTGTGAACAGGTGGAGGAATTCAACATGAGAGCACATTTTATCTATCACTTTTCCTTGAGAATCAAGCTTTATCAGCAAAGATATAAATTCCTATTAGAAAAACAAAACAAAACACAAACCCAAACAAAAACCCCAAACCAAACCAATAAAACTCCCCTACCCCCCAAAAACCAACCCAACCCCCCAAAACCCCCACCAAAATCAAAGAAAAACCACCAACCGAACCACATGAGGTGACAACTTCATCCCCAGAGTTTAAAAACCCCCCAAAACCCCCACCAAAATCAAAGAAAAACCACCAACCGAACCACATGAGGTGACAACTTCATCCCCAGAGTTTACCAGAGTGCTCAGGAGCACTAGGTTCCCACACTTGTCCTTCCTCTCATGTTTCTCTCAGGAGCGATGAAGTTTCCCTCAGCACTGACCCAAATTGAAGGTAAAACTTGTCTGCTGTGGTCTCCTCCACTTCATGAAGGGGGTAATGCTTTAGGGAATAAAGACCTAGATGTACCAGTTCATGTTAGTAAAGTCTCAGGAGCTGAGAAGTTCCATTAATTATGAAAAATCCTTGGCTCTGGTTTTATGTCCTCCATCATGTTTGTACATCTAATACAACAGGATATAAGGCTAGCTGGGGATCACAGGTATGGTGATACCACACCATGCAGTGTAATCACAAACCCCTTGCAAATTTTTTTTTGAAAAGACTGCTTTCAGAATCATCACTAATAGCAGAAAAAAACAATATAGCAGCCTGAAACCCACCGTTAGGAGGAAGCAGCAGATGTTTAGCTCTCTGCAAATTTCTGAAGGCTTTCTCAATAACGAGCAGGAATCAGTTAAGCAGAATGAAGGAGAGCAGAAACATGAGTAACTGCATGGAGTTAAGGAAGGGCAAATGTTAACTGTCTGGATAACCTCTGTGACAGCAAAATCTACAAGTCTATGGAGAATTTTCCCAAAGGAAATGGTGAAAGCCTCTCTGATTGACATGCATAGACTAGATTAAACAGAATACTTAGTGTATAATAGACAAAAATCATGATTTTATGCAGAGAGATAGAATATTTTAACAGTTTTCTTCAGCTGTGATTTAGAGTACAGAAGCAATGGAAAATGGAAAGATTTTTTCCTCTCACTATTTACTATTTTCTGGTTTTCTTTTCCTTTGGACAATCAACTAAAAAATCAGAGTATTCAAATACAATCTCTAAGCCAAATAGTCATTTATGCTATACTATCTGGTTATTGCACCTTCTCATGAACTCCAGAAAGAACCATAAACTGTCTCCTGCCCCTCATATGCTGCATTCTGAATATTAGTGTAGGGAGTAGTGTACCTTAATTATGACTTGTGTTTTAACCTGGTGATATAGCAAAGTCAAGACCTTGATCAGTTTACAGGTAAGATTTATATTTTATTCTGTCATATGGGAGTCATAACTAGGATATTTATCTGAGAATACTTTTTATCTCAAATTTCAGGTTACTCCACATGAAAATACTGTGTACAAGTAGGTACTACTTGCCTGCAAAATATTTTGCAGTGTTATGCAGTGGTTCGATATGTTTTTGTTGAAGGTTACCTCCATAATGTGAAATTGCAGGTTTAATATTTTGCTTCTTTTTAGACATATGACTAAGGTCTCAGATGGGATATTTTCAGGAGACAGTGTAGGAGAGAGGTTAATTAAAATGAGCAATATTTTGTCAGTTGTAAGAGTCTACAATTATGTAGAACCTTTTTCTATTTTTAAGCTACTCTCAGACATACTGATTTTTGTTTATCGTCTGAAGAACAAGATGATCTGACACTTCCTGCACTTTCAGACTTTCTGGAGCTCATGTGCTGGTGTCATTCTTCAGTAAAATTTGGAGAATCTGATTTAAACATACTTTCTACAGTGATATTCTAGAAATGGAAAACTACAGATTGCAAAACCTTGATCTTTCTGTCAGGATTGTTCACTGTAGTCCAAGTCACATTACACCTGTTTTCACCTCTGGTAAATATACTTGTCTCCGTAATGATCTGACATTACTATAGGAGAAGGCAAAAAAAAAAATATTTTCCCCCTATTATATGCACCATTTTAAATATGGTTCTACCCCTTCTTTAATTCCACTCTGATGCAAAGATCTTACAGCTTTCAGACATATGCTTGGGGGAAAAATGAGTCCAATTTCAATAATGGTAAGAGCTCTATAAAAATCACTAAAGCAATCATATTAAGCTCAAGCTGCTGCTTTCTCATAGTAATGGTCTGGAAGTAAAACAAAACCAAACAAACCTAGACACAATTGTTTCTTTGGTACTGTCTACTGTAGCTGCCTATTTCTATCCAGCAGACCAGCCACATATTTTATGAAGCCAGTTCTTGCAGGATCTTTTTTTTAAATAAAATCAAACAAAAAGAAAATGTTATGTAGAAGGAGTGAGTACCAGCATAACACCACATTCTTCATAATATAATTTATTAGCAAGTAAATTTCTTCTTCTCTCAGCCTTTCCTCATGTATAAGGTGCTCCACCACCCCTGGCTGTTCTGTTCAGCCAGTGTTCAATCCACCTCAC
The DNA here is from genome assembly GCF_001604755.1 of Lepidothrix coronata. Lineage (NCBI taxonomy): Eukaryota > Metazoa > Chordata > Aves > Passeriformes > Pipridae > Lepidothrix > Lepidothrix coronata. The sequence continues at coordinate 4,935,586 of NW_016690246.1, read as the reverse complement.
TGCCTGCTCATCCAATCCATACGTGATCAGTTCCTCTAGGAGGATCCTGTGGGAGACAGAGCTGAAAGCCTTACCATAGTCCATGTAGGCCACAGCCACTGCTGTAGTGGAGGTAGGTAATATGCACTGCTGAGGGAAGCCTCACCTATCCAGTCAGTCAGTTCATTACAGTGTTTTCAGGTTGGTCCTTCATATGCCTAGAATTGTCTTCTAGGATTAGCTGCTCCATCATCTTCCCAGGGATCAAGGGGAGGGTGACTGGCCTGTAGATGTCCAGGAGGTACAGCTGGACAAAGTCAGGTACTCAGAGAGCACAGCGAGTATCACAATAATAAAATTAAGAGTTAATAAGCAATTGGTGAGACAAGATGCAAATTTTCAGAACAGAAGCACAATACAGAAAAACTAGGAAAAAGAACAGCTACTGGAAAAAAATCAATGTAGGTTATGTCAAGCTGAGCCAAAAGACAACTACTGAAATCCTTACGTTCAGAAGGAAGGAGGAACCACAGAAACAGGAAGTAATTCTCCACTGCAGCTACTGGGCATACACATTTAAGTAAGATGCATCAAAATTCAAGCTTATGTGTCCTTAAACTTTGTTCTGCTGCTGCTGCTAAACTAAGTATGTTCTTTCATTGCTGATGGTGGTGTGAAACAAGTGTGGGCTGCAGTGGCAGGAAATTCAAAAATGCTCCAAAATGAGAAGACTGGGAAGTTAAAAGAAAGTTACAAATTTAAATAAAACAAATCCTAGATTGTTGGTTCTGTAAGTCAATTGTATGGATATGAAATTTATGAGAATATGTTTTTGAATTCTGTTGGGAAAAATACGTTGTGATATCTTCTGGAGGGTTGGTTTAGTTGCATTTGAGTATGCTGATGCTCCATTTGGTTAAGGACAATTTATTTGAATGACAGGAGTGATGTGCTATCTGAACAAGCTAAAGTGTCATAATGCTGAGGTCACTAAAAATTGCATGACATCTGATACAGAAGTGGGATGAGATTGTACATTTAAAGGTTATATTCTGGTTGCTTAACTGCCTTAAAACAGCTGAAGACTGGATGAATATATGCTTTATGTTTAGCTTTTTACAAGACTAAATCAGCTGTTAAACTATGTGATTTTTCAGTAAAAATATGGTTAATTACATAAAAATTTGAGGTAAATCACTGCACTCTAAATTTATTCCATAAAAATGCTGGTTTCTGATTCTATCAGACAAAAAAGTTGCACGCAGTCACAGTACATGCAAACTTACTTTGTGCAACATGGTGCATAACAGATCTCAGAGAAAGCTGACCTTAATGCACCCTTAGGCATGGTTACAAAGGCCACTTAAATGAGCATTTCTAGCAAAAATCCCAAGCAGCAGATTTAGGACAAAAATTGCCATGTGATAACTCCTAATTCTCCAAGCATGAACTGGCCAATAACATTTGTTTTGCTGTCATTTTCTTTCTACAAATCAGGCAAACTTCTAGCTTTGTACTCGGTCTTGTTTTGAAATTAAATGCGGATTCGTCACAACAATGTACATATAAACCTCAGAAAAGAAATTAACTAGAACCAGATGTTGAGCAAGATGCCATACATGGAGAAACCAGTTTAAACAACCACCTTACTGTAGTGACTTGAGTCAACTCAGTTTATGGCAAACAGAAAGGAGCTTTTCTTAGTTGCTATAAACTGGTGCACACACTTCAGCACGTGAAACCAACACCCCCTTAAAAGGCACAGTGATTGGTTGTAGGATTTAGAGCTTTATAATTTTGTATCCCTGGTGACCAACTCTGGATGATACAAAAGCAAAAGCCTGGACAATATTCTGGCTTCACATGACAAGAATTGTGGTTTTGTTTTTCTTTAATCTGAATCTGAAAGATTATGCCTTTGTTGTGTACATTCCAAATCAAAGTCTCTGATACTGCTAGGGAAAAAAAAAATTGAGAGATGCTGACAACTTCAAAGCTACGCTTCAGCCTGAATTTTTATCTGCTATTACTACATGCAAGTAAATTAGCTGAAAGAGATTTCAAGAGGAAAATATTTTTCCAGTTGCTTTTACTTTTTTTTTTTTTTTTAAGGAAGTACCTGGGTTTCTGAGAACGGGTTGACTCCAACTCTGTTTCTGCCTAATTTTTGGCTGAATGGGCTTTACACAATCCATCAGCTATTGTGTTTAGGGGAGAAAGCAGGAAAGACCTAAAGAAAGCCTGAAATCCAGGCTGGGTAGGGCAGATGGTGGAATGGTTTAACAGAATTGGAGGCCATAAAGAACTACCACAGTTGTTTGCCTGATGCACCTTGCACACTCAACTGAGGACGGATTCCCTGTGAAAGACAGTACTGTCCCCCAGGCCGAAGGTGTTTAGCCATGAGACTTCTGGAAGAGGCTCCCAGCATAGGCTCCATCACACATGTGGTGTTGGATGTGTCTGGTGATTTCTTATATCGCTCACAGGACTATGTTTCTGCTGCTCCCATGTACCCTTTCTTATACATCCTTGCAAATCTAAACTATGGAAATTGGTTCCTGATTGAAATACCGTGATGAGTTTGTTCTGGAGAGTTCCATAAGGCTGCAAAACCAGACACTTATTCTGTTTGATTTACAGCCTTTGTGGCATTTTCCCTCTCCAGCTTTTCCTCTGCAGTCTGTAAGGCCAGTTGATGATAATTCACAAAGCGGCAAAATCACAATACCTCTAGGTATCTGAGGAAACCCAGTTTCTCCAGGATTTTTTAGGGTCAGGTATGTTACAGGCATTTTTATACTATGTAGCTTCAGAAATAATGAGAAGGTAGTGCAGTTTTTACTTTCTCTTTGGCTCCAAAAAAGATGGACTCATAGTTTCCCATAGTCAGATATTTCCAAACCAAACTTTGATAACCATCCTGCCCAAATGTTTGAATTCACATTCTTTAAAGATTTTCTGAAAAAAAAAAAATGAAATCCATAAAAATGGTTAAAGTGATCACTCCACAACATGGTGGGACCACTGTTTTCCATAATGAACAGGTTGAATTAAAACACATTTTGCCTCTTTGCAGGATTTCAGGCACATGATTTAGATTATTCTGTTACAGTGATTTGCCTCCCCAGTTATAGAGCTCCCCTTCAAATGTTATATATTCTAGGTGGGCCAGAAAAGGATGGATTTTGCTAGAAAAAGTTCTACTCATTAATGAATTCACATTGACTGTGTTCTAAGATTTCTCAGTTAGCCTATGGTTTTAATCTCTCAAACATACACCTGGCTAGCACCATGTACTGCAAATGTTTAAGTCAAATGTCCAGGAAACAATTCCATTAACACAGAAAAATCCAAGGTTATAACAAGAATACAGTTACATTTTCTACCTAGATTTAAAATGTTTCCAGAATATATTACCAGATTTCTGTATCAGGCAGACCTGCAAATAAATATATTAACTGTTCATGCTTATATTTATAACCTTAAATTCTTTTCTAAGTCTCCTATTAACTGTTTCATAATTCCATGTAGAACCAATTTACAGCTAATAAATGCCACCTATTCTTTTTAAGTATTGGAAGAACATTATTGATTTCTGAGTCTGTTTTAGTTTTCTTGAATTTGTTTAAATCAGTTTACAGTGCTTCTCAGTGACTTTGTTAATATTTGGTTAAAGTACGAACACAATGTTCCAAATATCCTTAAATGTTTGTCCACACCCTATTATTTTTCAAAGGACAAACTTCCTACTCACTGAGATGGTGTTTTTATTATCTCTTGTTTTCAGAAGTAGTAGAATTTTTTTCCCCACTGGCCAAGTGAACTTTGAAATATCCACCACATAAAAGTTATTCATAACAGCTTTTTCTTTTCCTACATGTTATGGGTAAGTATTTGTTGAAACATTCATATTGCTCTTTTGTGGGATTTAGGCAGTCTGTTCGACACTGCAGTTGATCTGTTACCCCACAGGAGTTGACACTTGAAGCTTCAGTCTGGGTTCTTGGCCTGTCTTTACAACTCTGCAACACTTTCTTCACAAGCTGTGCTGCTTCCAAAGAGGGATCTAGAGTAAAATCCAATATGCCAGATATTAGCTTAAAAGACATTTGGGCCGCAGTAAACAACATGTACAAATAATCAAGAAAAAATTAGCATGGCAGTTAGGAATGGAGATCAGATCATGTGGCTTCATCTTTTTTTATTGACCCTAGGACTCTCTTTCTTTAACATTATTTGCAGAAGAAACAGGAAGAGGATGAAAAAAAGACCTGTTGGACAATAAAGTGCAATTCTTTCTGCTGTGCTCATTTACAGCATAGTAGTAGCATGTAATATCCACAGACATACATCATGATCTATACCAAATTTTGAGATTTTTAATAATTTATTCAGTGTCTGAAGAAAATTCACAAATCTATAACCCTAAAATTGAAAGTCGTGTGAAGTAGAAACTGTTTACAGAGTATACTTCTCACTTTGAATTAATTTATTCTGTATTTTGCTTGAATAATCCTTGACACTCCTGATTTTGAGGATTACTGGCAGCGATGCCCTAAGAATGACAAGAAAAAGGTACCTCTGATCTTGTAGATTTTAGTATCACCTACTTACCCACATGTACAATTATCATAGTTATTTTTAATCTGTAATCTAGGTACTTCTGAGTGGCTGATTAAGAAACTGTATTTAACTCATCAATTTTAAATGACATATCTAACAGGAAAAACTGCTTACGTATCAAACAGCAACAGTCAGAAAAAAAGTAGTTTGCTTAGTAGGGCAATACTCTCTTATATTATTTTCTCTTTTTTCCAAAATCAGCACTCATCACCTACCATCTGTGCTTGCTTTCTGCATGGATCTTCTTGATTTGATTGACATTCTTCCCAGTGGCAGAACTTTCAGTGCATGTTAAGTTACACAAGAGAACCAATTTAAGCATCTCTTGTGTATAAATTAGCTAGAGAGTCTTAGAGATATACTGCTTATCTGATGGCATAATTGAGCCCAAAGCTCTATCATTGATCTTTCACAACTTGGCTGTCAAAAATAAAAAAGTTAAAAGAAAGTTGAGGGAGGGAAATCTCTTCATCAGAATTATAACTTTCTCATGGAATTGTATTTCTTTTGCAGAGAAATTAGGAGAAATTGAAATGCAACAGTAAATCTCATGGTGAATTTCTGACAGAAAAAATGGGCCATTGAAGCAAATGATAGGAAATTCTGTATTTGAAAGGGATGGTGTGTTACCCATACTCATCAAATTTAATTAATATTTTTTTTCCAAAGTTTTGGTATTATAAACTCACATTTGTGGCAAAACTGACTCTTACTCCAAGCTGTTATCTAAACAGTTAGCAAGACACTTCCAAGTGTGTTCTATAGGCAAAAGAACCATAACATTCCCAGTTTTGAAAGAAGATTTGAAATACAGCCACATTAACTCTTGACTGTGTAACAAGAAGATCAGTTCAGCAATATACCTGAAAAAAAGAAATTGGTAATCATACTTCTTTCTCCACATCCTGTCACATAATTCAATATTTTTGAATGCTTTACTATATCCACTGTAAATGGTTTGCTCTCCACATGTTTCCATAATTTAAAATTGATACTGTTATCAGGATTCTTGACAATATTGTGTTGTTTATATTCTTTGAAATGCATTAAATCAGAGAATAATCCAATAACAGATCTGCTATAAAACTGCTACAACTTAAATTTCTTCTGAATATGTAGTGCTTATGAAAATTAATAATAAAAATATGTGAGCACACACACACACATTTTTGTTGTCCACAATGCAGAGTCACCACCCAAAAGATAGGCTAGATATCAAGCATATGACCCTCTTCTGGTAAAAAAAAAGTGATGAGACAATGGTGCTGCTGCTTTGTAAATGTGCCTCCTCTTCCATGGTAGTAAGGGGTACTCTGCCTTTCTATGAGGTTTGAACTCATCATGGGACTCACTGCTGTGCGACCACCTCAGTCTCATTACGATTAACATTAAAAAGTACACACATGCACACACAGAAAAACACACACACACATAAGAGGGCACTGAAACCTTACAAATAAAATAAATTTGTCACTGCAAAATAGAGCAGAAAATGTGATGGTAGAAAAATTCAGACAAAGGTATGAGATAGATTGGTACGATTTACTAGCACTATGTACATCAGAATGATATTTACCAGCAAACTTCCAGCATTTAATTCTCTTTTCCCCACACACCTATCTTCTAGGTCTGAATTTTCCCAGCACCCTATGAAAAAACGTTTGGATTCCAGAGGTGGATGACTAAGGAGTTACAAATAATATATAGGACACAACTTGAGGTAATAACCTTTACAGATCACTGTAGAATTTATATTTAATGAATTATGGTGATATTGCCGTTATGCATGTCATATTTAAAGTAAATCTAATATCCAATTTTATCTTCTTTCAGTGCATTCTCATTCTGTTTCATCAGAAAAAAAAATCTCTAAGGGCTGTATATTCTGTCTGTGCCTGGGATAGATGGACACCGAACTCTGCTGTCTGGGTGCATTTACTGTCTCCGTTGGAATATGGGAATTTATTCAGGCCATGCCACCTGTGTAGCAGATGAACTCTGTTGCATGGTGTGGCAGTAGGATAAAATGGAAGGGAACACCTGTTCCCAGCAGCACGCCCTATTCCTCCTGATTAATTCTTCCCAAATTGTCTTTTATTGGTGAATTTATGATTTACTGATGTTGTGCTTAATTCCTCATGGAAAAGGACTGATGTTTTTCTGTGTTTTTGCAGAACAGTTCCCCATTTTAGAAGTGTTATTAACTATGTTTGTTACTTGTTATGCTGACTCCAAAACACCTGAGCTGCTTATTTTGAACTAAATTAATTTTAGGTAGTAGAAAATTTTGCCAATCAGTGTTTGAATAATCCTGACACGACAGAATGAATAATTTTTTTATGTTCTATTTGATCACCTTGGCAGCCAGCTCCCTCAAAGTGTTCTTCAAAGTACGTAATAATATAATTTTTTGATATTTTTACCTGGTGTAGTGTAAGATGTCCCTGCCCATGGCAGGAAGGTTGGAACTAGATGATCTTTAAGGTTCCTTCCAACTCAAACTTCCTATGATCACTTTGGTTTTGCATGCCTTGTGTTCACCATACATTGTAGAGCAGTGCAGAATGATTTCTTTCTACAGATCTAGGCTGGGTTTTCATCTAGGTCCCTTCTCACTTCTACGACCTGTAACAAAACAGATCTGATTTCACATTAACAAATCAAACAGCATAAGTGTAATACTACTAAAAAAAGATACATGTGGTGTTTCTGAGCAGCACGGCTGAGACAGCTTACGCAGCATCAATGTTGAGATTAGGCTTGGTCAGAGGATGGAATTTCAGCAAGTGATGCATTTCCAGAGGACAGCAAAACAGCCTGAGTGCTGGCCATGTGCTGTGCTGGCAGCCAAACCTCAAAACCTCCATTGACTCAATTGGTCACATTACCAAAACTACAGTTTTTGGTAGTTAAGGGCTGGTGATGGGAAATAAAGGAGTCTGTCTACTCTGGAGGCAGCAAGATGCATATTCAATCATGTCCTGACAGCTGTCTGTCTGTTCTGCCTCATCTTTTCCTCCTACAGCCAGAGCCTGTGGCTGTCAAAGTGGCAGAACACTAATTTCTCAAGATGCTAAGCCTGGAAATGGCCCTGTACCTATCCTGTAGACAATTTATAAATGATCTGTAAATCTGTTGGCATTATTAGTTACAAGCACATAAAGATCTATTTCATAGAAGAATATTTTGATAGAAGTTCCCAGCTTCCCTTCAATCTCTTTGTCAGGCATTCCTTAAATGAGCTCTTTTCTCTGCATCTTTCTGGCTTTGCTTCTCTTTCTCAGTCTGAGGTCAAATGCTATTGAAGACAGCAGTAAAATCCTGTGCTGGCATTCAGAAGACTAAGCATAGCCAGCTTTATAGTGTGTCCTTGTACAATTTTGGAAGAAAAAGGATTGTTCAGAAACCTTCATATTCCATCATTCTTTAAAGAGGGTTGATAGCTGCACCCATTCCAAGTCCGCTCTTGTACATATTTGGATGTGAGAAAGAATGAAAAGAGTCTGCAGCAGAACCAGGCAGATATGGAGTGGGATGGGAGAATGTGCTGCACCCATTTGAAGTATGTTATATGAGTTTCCAAGAGGCCTGGGCAGAGTTCATCACTACTTCTCCTGGAAGAACTAGCTTTTGTACAGCCCTTTGCACCAGAGATCCTGGACAGACTTTCACAAGCAGGCAATCCCAGATTAGACCATTTCATGTGCATGATGCTGCTAGCCAACATATCTTTTTATCATAGCTGAATTGTGAGAAAGAAATTGAATATCTGAAAGGATCCTACTCATGGGAAAGCTCAGCTAAAGCTCATGTCCTCAGTGGATATAAATAAATTTTACACCCTTTTTAAAATCTTGATGTAATCTTGTTTACACAAAAGTAGTTCTGCTGGAGTTTGCTGTGTGACAATTTGATGGAGTCAAAATCAAACTCATGTAATTTGGATATTTGGGCACAGTTATATCTCACCTACAGCTGGGTAGAGTATGGGATGTTAAAATTAGAAGCAGAGTCACCTAGGCTCCCTCAACAACTGGTGGGGAGAGAGGCACACAAGGAAAATATTTGTTTCCTTATATCACCTGGCTTTCCATTGACTCATCCATTAAACCAGGTAAGGTGAATCCAGGCTAATTTACAAAGCAATTAGCGACCAACAAATAGATATATCGTAAAGTAGACGTCTAGGTAGTTGATCATAAAGGATATAGGTCTGAGCACAGAAATCATGATCAACCATAAGTTCTTTGGGACAGGGACTTTTGTATCTCATATTCATAGAGGAAATTTTTATCAAAGACATCAGCTTCTCTAGATTTCAATTTAACCTTTCTGCTTGAAAATAATATCTTCTTATTATGAAACATATTTAAGAAATTGGGAAAAACCTGTAAGGTGAGCTGGATGGAGAGGTAAATCTGAAACTTGTATGCTTTCTTGGGCTCACAGAACATGGATCTTCTTGAGCTGGTTGCAAACCTGGTTATGATCTTTTCTACAGGATGTTTTTCTACCCTCATCTTTATCTTGAAAAAAGGAACATTTTTGTTTGTACACCATTAGCTAAGAAAGAAACCCCTGGGCATGGGTATTCTTGCTTCTTCCCAGCAACTTTAACTGTAAATTACCAAAGAATTTCCACACTGTAATGTGATAAATAGAGACCAGTGCCTTGGGACTCTGGAGATGTGGGATCTGCTTTTGCAGACTCTGACAGATATGTTTTTTTGGGTGGTCACTTTGTTTTGCTGTGCTCCACTGCTTTCAGCTGTAACAAGGCTCAGTTTCCTGAGCAGATTACTGTGAGGTCAATGGAAGTAGAAGACCTGTGCCACAGCAGATTTGTATTTGTCACTCTTTGGCAACAGAATTGCACTTATTATGCAAATTAATTTTAAAAAGAGAGACGTTTTCCTTACAGGTTTGAAAAGTAATCTACATGACTCTCACTAAATGGTCTGTGTCCTCTTTTTTTGTAAACAGAGGAAGACTAACATTATGTGTTTACCTGATAAAAAACATGCTGTTCCCAGCAACTATCAAGGACCTGCTCCCACAGCAGCAGCATTATTGTGAATGACCTCACTCATTTACAATCCCGATCCTTTTCTGACAACAAATCCCATCTGCATGTGTTTGTTTTCTAAAGAACTGTATTAGTCCAAAGTGAGGTGTTTGGATTGAAGCAGCTCACCGATATTCACCGGTGTTATATTTACAGGACTGAAATCGTAGTACTTGATGACTCTGTTGTTTGTTAGCTGGAGAGTGAGTTCATTACCATCAGGATCCCAAATGTTTACAATTAGTTGCTACTAGAAACTACTTTGATTCTTTACTGGAAACCACAATCACATAGACAACCGTTAAGTCAGTGGCCCAGGGAGACTGGACTTACTGCTTCTCCCTTGTGATCCCCCTGTTCAGTCTGCTGCAGGCTGTGGGGGTGAAGGGGCAGGACTGTTTACTACTTTAGTCCTTAATTTTTCCCTCATCATGCAAAGGAGGTTAAGAAGTACTGATCGTTGCCAGAACTGAGGGATTTTTTTCTCCTGTTATGAGTTACTTTACAGGGGACACTGGGGATTAATTCAGTCTGGTTTGCTCCTGTGTGGGAGTAAGACTTTCATCCATATATGTTTTCTACCTCTGGACAGCTTTTGCCCCTGTCACTTATAGAGAACATAGGAATGCACAAGGAATCACTTGTGTATGTTACTACCTATAATTTATCTTTAAGGTACTAAAGCTGTCATAAATTACCGTAAACCTGGTGGTCTGAAACCATGAAAGAGGATGAGCTTACTCTTAATATCTGACACTGAAGTAGGATAAAAGCAGCCCAGAACCCTCAAGAGGTACAGAGAGGTACAGAGGCTCCTGCCAAGCAGGTGAATGCTCTGTCTGCATGTGCTTTTGAAAAAAGGGAATTACTTATGGGCCAGGCCTCTCTTGCATGTCAGTTATGTAACAGTTTATAAATTTCGTTTAAAAATAAGTGATGAAACTTTACTGTTGAAGTGAAAATAATGTTGGCATTCATGTTTAAAAGTGAACAGGCAAACATGCCCAGGTTAGGGGAGTCTCTGGGTGTGTGCAGATGTTTTCTGGGAAAGGGTAGAAAAAAATTAAAAGAAGACGAAAATGAGGAAGATAATGACATTTGCCTAGGAGAGTGTGTCTCTTGTAGGTACAGGGTTTACTAAGGACCTTTAATTCTACTCTGAAAACATCTGAGACCTTAGAAATGTAGGTGGGAGATGCTGGGTGGTAGATGGTGGGTGTCTAGCAGTTCAGGATCTGAGCAATGACCTACAGATGAGAACACCAGCAGTCCAGAACAGAGCAGCTGTGATGCAGCCACTGTACCAGGTGGATCACTGAATTTGGGTCACTTCATTTGAAATCACCCGTGGAGCCCAGTAAAATGATCTATACAATGAATGAGGGGAAGATGGCATTTAGCTACCTTGGCCATGGGGAGGGGACTGAGAAACCAGGATAGAAAATGGTAATCTTGCATGCTGTCATTTAGTTGTTTCCTGGAGCCACTGTGTTACCATGTTTTCCTTTTGTTCCCAATAAACTGTGTTGGTTTAAATCACCTTGGTCTCACTTTTTAAACACGTGGAACTGTCAATTGCTGAATTACGGGTACAAGACAGTTACTGGAGTTTCTAACTAGAAGTGCACAACAGCACCATTTGAATACTTGTAGAAACCCCTTCCTTTTCTTTTGTTCAGGAGAGTTTGGCACTGTAGACCTGAACCTCTCTTCCACTGAATGACGTTTTTCTCCCCAACTTTCCATACAAATTTTAGGATGACAGAAAGTATTAAAAAAAAAAGAAAGAAAAAAGTGAAAAAAATAGGAGGTTGCCTAGAAGGTAGAAATAGCACAAAGTGTTAGTTGTGTTTTGGATTAAATACTATTTTGCCAATTAAAATTTCCTTTTGATTTTTCTAAGTAACATCATCACCCCAATTACCAAAGGAATTCCTTTGCAACCACTTTATGGACGATGCAAGAACCATATGCACCCTCCCCCTTGGTCATGCCTATAAAGTCTGCTGTGTTGGCTCTGAACAGCAGTGGAACTTGTTCTGCAAAATAATGGTTTTACAGCCTATTAGGGGTGGTCTGGCTGGCATCTGCTTCTTGCACTAACTTCTCTACTTCCCCCCATACTGGGAGAGGTATAACATATTTCCCTTCACTAGTAAAGATTGCTTCAAGGAGTCTATGCATACAGCCAAAAAAAAGAAGTTGGTTTTCAAACAATAGTCTGGAAAAACTTTTTCTAGAACTTTTTGCAATACAAACCAACTAGTAGGAAAAATGTTGTTATCTTTGCCTTGCAATTTTTCTGTTGTAGGCAATTCTAACATGCGTGAGCACATATTCATAGCTCTCCATCCATACTGTTACCTGTATCAGTCATTTGATTTCCAGATTGAACTGTATGTTGTATTTGAGCTTGTTATTGTTCCACCTGGTGTTGAAACACAAGTCTTTTAGCCATCGGTTTCCAAGGTTAAAAATGCCCATTTAGGGCCCAAAACAGATGTAATATATAGGTCACACAAATCCCTATTTAAAACTTGAACAGGTAACAGGAATTATATTTTGACATTGTAAGTGAAATAAACATATTTTCTCTCCCATTCTATCTTTCATCCTGAAAGTAAGCGTATCCATGAGAAGAACCTGCAGGGTATACTGTTTAAAAATGTGGAGCTCATTTACTCTCTCTCATGGAAAAGTATGCAGGGGTAAAGATAGTATGTTCAGATAGATTTCCAATATTTTCACACAGAGTGGAGTTGCCATATTTTCATGGGAAATGAGTTTGTGCACTTCCCACCCTGGACCAAACCTTATGATCCAGCCATCTGGAGTGAGCTGAGACCTGACACTCCTCACTGGTTTTCTTAGAACACTGGTTTAGTTGTAAGCCCATTAATAAGGACATAAGAATTAAAGAAAGAAATAGTGGGAGTTGAACTCAGTCTGCCTGTGTGAATGCTTTCTTTCTTGTGTCTAGTTTTTGACTACTTATTTGTCATTATTAAAGCTCATAATTGCTGGCCTTCTGTTTCTGCCTCACAGTTTGTTGCTTTGTCCTATTTGCTTGGATTTGACATATTTTTCCTATTCCTTTTTCAACTTTTATCTGTCTAATCTCGTCCAAGTCTCACATCTCAGCTGAGTCCTCCTTTCCCACTGAGACACAGTGTAAGCAAAGCATCTTGAACTTTAAAAAGGCTCCATTGCCTAAATACTTGTTTACTTCTGAATCCTCCCTCTCCTTTCTTGTGTGCTATTGGTTAGCTCTGAGGATTGCTGATGCCAATGCCACACTGAGTCATCCAGTAGAGGATAAGAGAAGTGAAGGTCAGCTCAGGTTATGTGAGGTCATTCTTACTCTTGAGGTCCACTGCCCATGCTGCTGCACGTTCCTATTCAGATGTGCCATTCAAAACCTGAACCTGACAGTGTCTAGCTCTTGCCCCAGACTGGACATGGGCTCAGTTGGGATGGGATACAGCAACTGGTAATGGTGAGAAAAAACAGAGGTGGCATCATGGAATCACAATATCACACAGAATCACAGAATCATTTAGGCTGGAAAAGACCTCCACGATCACAGAGTCCAACCTTTGACCAATCACCACCCTGTCAACTAGACCAGAGCACTGAGTGCCCCGGTCAGTCATTTCTTGAACACCTGCAGGGATGGTGACTCCATCGGCCTCCTGGGTAGCCCATTCCAATGCTTGACAAGTCTTTTCATGAAGAAATTCTTCCTCATGTCCGACATGAGCCTCCCCTAATGCAACTTGAGGCCATTTCCCCTTATCCTATTGCTTGATTCTTGGGAAAAGAGGCCAACTCCCACCTGGCTACAACCTCCTTTCAGATAGTTGCTGAGAGCAACAAGGCCCCCCAGAGCCTCCTTTTCTCCAGACTAAATAACCCCAGCTCCCCCAGCTGCTCCTCATATAATTCACGCTCTAGACCCTTCACCAGCTTTGTAGCCCTTTGCTGGACTTGTTCCAGCACCTCCTGGATTGAGGCACCCAAAAAAGGACACAGTACTCAAAGTGTGGCCTCACCAGTGCCAAGTACAGAGGGGCAATCACTTCCTTGGTCTTTCTGGCCACACTATTTTTGGTAAAAGCCAGGATGCCATTGGCCTTCTTGGCCACCTGGGCATACTGCTGGCTCATGTTCAGCTGGCTACAACTAGCACCTCCTTTTCCAGATCCGTTTCCTCTGGGCCACTTTCCAGCCACTCTTTCCTCAGTCTGTAGTGTTGCATGGGGTTGTTGTGATCAAAGTGCAGAATTTGGCACTTTGTCTTGTTGAACCTCATCCTGCTGGCTTTGGCCTGTTGATCCAGCCTGTCCAAATCCCTCTGCAAAGCCCTCCTACCCACCAAAATTAGTGTCATCTGCAAACTTACTGAGAGTGCACTCGATGGATGGAGATCGATGTACCTGTACCTACAGAAAACACCCACATGTCACAGTTATAGGCTGTGAACCTCTTCCACTCATTAGAGGGGATAATTCATATGCTTTCCTAAGGTAATGTACAACATAGAAATGGAATACACTTGTCTGCCCTTCCAGTTTTTTTAGCTTTCTATTAGTTAAGCCCTTCGAGGGAAATAATTTTGCTCTTGTCATTCTTGGATTGTAGCTCTTGTAGAACAAGACCTTCTTCTTGTACTCATGTAAGGCATAATGTGGTGGGATTCTCTAGCCCTGGCTAGACTACTCTAGATTCTATTACAATGCTCCTCCTTCTAACATCTTCAAAAGCTTGCCAGTTTTGGGGACTAGGTTGGAAGCTGCTAAAGCTGGTGCTTCAAGGCATCTGGGAGACACTGATGTGGGGGGAGAAGAATGTGTACTGACTTGATAAGTTTTCTAAGCAGGTTTTTCTGCCTCTTGATTCAGTGGCTGGAATAATGCCCACTCCGGAAATTAAGGATAAAACTCAAGTTTTTCTAAATGTTTTTTGGTAGCTGGCACACACTTTAGAAAGAGTTTTTACCTTAATTAAATTAACCATTTAACCCTCTTCCTTAATTATGTGCTTTGGAGAATTTAGGAGAAAGATTATCCTAAGCAGAATGTTAAAATGAACATCAGACAAATGCTTCCCCAAACAGGAAACCATGTGAGCATCCTGGTGCACACCTACTCCCTCCCATTCAGAACAACACAGAGACTATGCACTGTCTGCCGCAAAAACACCGAGGACATTTTGTTCAGCTGCCTGGGATTTGAGCACAATGATACTTTCTAAAGCAGAAGTATTCATCTGGGACATCTCTGCACATAAGAGCAGGCATTCATTTAGGCCACTGTAGTTACAGTTGCAAAACAGTTTCCACTGTTACCTCCCTCTTTCTCGTGCTCATAGCTTTCCAAAGCAAGAGAAATTTGGACTGATTTTTGCCATGATGAGTGCTTTCTGGACCAGAGTTTTTCTTAGGAAAGACAACAAAATTGGACAACTCATTTTCACAAAGCCAAGAAAATACATTTCTTTTCCACGATGAAACAATGTAAATATAGTTCTTGCTTTTCTAGTCAATACATTATTAAATCTATGCAGCAAAAATCACAGGATGTCAGAAAACAATAATTTCAATAATCACATTGGATGTGCAACTTTTTATTTTTCTGTTCTGGTTATGAGTATCATTTTGATATTTATCTGGAGGCCTTTTTCTTTTCTCCTTAAGTCTCCAGAATGCTTATCATACTTAGAAGTTATTCCTTTATCACTGAAGACTAATCTCGGAAGAAACTGAATATGTGTGTCAGTGGCTCTGTAGTCCTGATTAGGCCAGTTTATTTTATTGCTTACTATTCTTGTATGACACTACCATCCTCTGGGATTGCAATGGGGTGACCTTGAATGGTGGTCAGACACCCACTCATCTTCTCTGTTATTTGCCTCTGCAATGGGACAAGAGGAGAAAATAGGAAGAAAATCTCATGGGTCAAGGTAAGAACAGGAAGAGCAGTTTCCAACTATCATCATGGGCAAAATGAAGTCAAACTGGGGAAAATTAATTTAATGTATTCCCAATTAAAATGGATTTGGATAGTCAGAAACAGAACCAAAGCAAACCAACAACTTCCTCCTTCCTCCCAGCTCCCCATGTTTTCCCATGCTTTACTTCTTCATTGTTGTCTTCTCTTGAAGGAGAAGAAGCTAAGTTACTTCTTGTATCATCTCTTCTCGTGTCTTGTCAACTGTAAAAAATCCAAGAGAGAGAAGGTTCTTAATTAATTATTATCTATTCAGCATAATGTTCTCTAGTCTCACTTGGGTTTCCATCAGCCATGTTTACCAAATCAGATCCTTTGTAGAGTCTTCTGTATTGACAAATATGCTTATTCTCATAAATACAGGTTTATTTCAAATTGAAAACCAGAAAAGAATGTCATCGTTCCACTATAGAAGACAGAAAATCAGATGCTGAGTTTTAGCTACAATCAAGGCTAATACTGAAGTTAAGATAAGCATCTTATATACGATATGTGAGTGAATATTTCATATTCTAATACTTAAGACAGTCACTAAGAACAGTCATACTAATATTTTCTAATTCTGAATTATTTTCAAATACTTTTTTCATTTTTCTTTAAAATTATTCCTCAAAATTTTGTGTATGTTTACCTTTAATTATTTTTTATATACTTGAATTTTTCTCATTCATTAATATTTCTTAATTAGAAGGGTTTTTTTATTCCTTTACAAAATGTTTCAAGATGTAAAATTTATTTCCCATTTCAGCCAAAATTTTCCTTATTTTGCTATAGAATTGAATCTAATTTCAGTGTCTCAGCATTTGCTTTTTCTGACAATATGACTAAAAAGCTTTCAGGTATACAAAAATTTTTAGAAAGAAGTATAATGTTTGATGGGTAAATAAATGGAAATGTGATTGAGGATTTTCTCAGCTCCAGTTAAATACTGTGGTAACAAACATTGTGTAGGAAATCTAGTCATTATTCCCTTGAATAAACAGAAACACCTGTTCTTATAAACAAAGAAAACCAAGCTATTTTTAGCAGTTGCATTTATTGATTTTTTTACTACTGGACTGTGCCACTTCCTAGAATTTGAGTCTTACAATCATATTCTATACTTATCTTTTTCTAAGGGTTTCCATTCATTCATGATCAAGTTTCATGTAAACTCTGTTTAGGACTGTTTTTTTGATGTTTCAGGTGTGCTTTCCAAAGATACAATAAAGACACAGAAGAGGAGTAATTAAAGAAAAAAACAACCAACCAAACAAAGAAAACCCCACAAACTCACAACTAACAAATGCCAAACACCAACAGTTACTTGGGAGAATATTTATTTCTGAATTGTACCCACTACAGGTACTATGCCAAAATTCACCATCTTATTTAGTCAAAGTGACATATGTGAGAGAAGTGAAAGTTGTAATATGTAGCATATTTTGTGTGTCTTAGCCTCCTATCTTGATAAGGAATAGATTATTAAAAATGTCCCTTTTTAAAAGACATTTTTTCTCTAGTTTTTTTCTGTGACCACTAAAAAAGCTGCATATTTTTCTTTTCTAGACTGAAGGACATTCTATACTTTAAACTTTGCGTTTTGGTAAAGCAACCTGACAGAAAAAGTAGCAAGGAGCCCTCTGTCCTAAGACCAACACTCCATGTTTGCAGTGATTTTTTTTTTTTTGGAAGGTTTTAAGCTTCACTTTTCCCCTTGTGCTGAAGCGGAGACTTGCCTGGTAGCACCACTGTTGTCTGAGGGGAGAAGTGACATTAGCTGTGAAGCAAACCTGAGATGTACAGAGTGGAGGAACATGGTCCATAGGCCCATGAAATTATGCCATAGTCACAGAAAAATGCAAGTTGGCAAGTTGTCTGGAAGTTGTCTGGTCTAACTCTGAAATACAAAAGGGCTAATGTCAAAACTAGACCAGATTGTGTGGGGCACTGTCCCACCAGTTCCTTCAACTTCTCATTGTAGACCATGTTCTGTCCCTATAATTGTCTTGGTAAACCTCTACTGTGCTCTTTTCAGTTTGTCCACACCTCTCTTCTACTAATAAGATGCTTTTAAGAAGGTATCAAGTAAGATGCCACATACACAGCATACATAATCCTCTGTATTCTAAAAACATATATGTAGCTTTTTGCTTTTCAGTTGTTGTTCATGCGGTGCTCTCTCAGACGTAAGCAATTCTGGCTTCAGGTAATCACTATGTAAAATTACCTTTCCCATTTTATATGAGCAGATATAAGTGTTCACTTTATGCCCTGTATTTTGTGCCCTTTATTTGTTGTATAATTTGACATTCACATAGATACAAATGTTAAATTTTCAGACAAGCTCTTGGTGGGAAGGTAGGTCAGGAAGACAAAATATATCCCCCAATACATGGAAAACAGACAGTTTCAGTGTGATCATGCAGCAGAGGCTGCTATTCTTGTACATGGATTAATATTCACAGTGTCTGCATAAAATGTACTTGGGTGGTTTCATCTTAAAATTTTGGTATTCCTGCTTCTGTGAATCCTCAATAAATTCCGCTCTTACTCTGTTGTGGTGGTTTTGGCTGGGGTAGAATTAATTTTCTTTGTAGTAGCTAGTATCAGGTTGTGTTTTGGATTTGTGCTGAAAACAGAGTTGATGACACAGGGGTGTTTTTACTATTGCTTAGCAGTGCTTACATATTCAAGGCCTTTTCTGCTTCTCACATTGAGTATTGCCCCACCAGACTGGGGGTGCACAAGAATTTGGGAGGGGACATAGCCAAGACAGCTGACCTCAAATGAACTAAGGGATATTCTGTAACATGTGGCATCAGGCTCAGTACATAAAGCTGAGGGAAGAAGAAGGAAGGGGGAGGACATTCAGAGTGATGGTGTTTATCTTCCCAAGTCACTGTTATGCATGATGGAGCCCTGCTTTCCTGGGGATAGGTGACCACTTTCTTGCCCATGGGAAGTGGTGATTAAATTCCTTGTTTTGCTTTACCTGTTAAGCTGTCTTTATCTCAACCCACAAGTTCTCTCACATTTTATTCTTCTGATTCTCTCTCCCATCCCACACAGGGGAAATGAGCAAGCAGCTGTGAGGTGTTTCGTTGCTGGCTGGGGTTAAAGCATGACACGTGTATAGCCAATGACTTAGTTTTTCTAGCACAGATGGGATAACACCATTTCTCATCTCTGATTCCTCTGGGACACTCACAGAGTCTGTTTTTGGTTTTTGAACTGATTTGAATTCTTTCTCTGCTATACAATTCCCATATCAGCTTTTTGACAAATCTTTCTTTTACAGCAATAGATGAGAAATATCCAGGAAGACGTACTAAAGAACCTGAAAGACACTAAATTCCAGGTAAACCACGGCAGTAACAGTGTGTTTCCACCGTGTTGTATTCAGGCTCAAACCTCAGCCGTCGGTCGAAGGGCAGTGATTTAATCCACCGGGCTGTCAGAGGGTGGCAATGTAAGAACACAAAATAAGCCCAGGGCCAATTAGCGGTAGCTGCTCCAGGCCGGGAGCAGCCGCCTTTCTCGACACAGCCACAGTCATCCCTTTGTTTGCCACCGTCATACTCGGGTTCCTGCGAACAGGGCGGAAAACCAGCCAGGGTGGTCCCAAGGAAACACCGCGCTTCATATGGGCCTGCCTCGTATACAGAAACCCTTCCAGAAAAGCAAACACGCTCCTCTTAGTTACAGTTCAGCCGTGCCTTGTGCCAGTCTGAATTCTTTCCAGAAATGCCCGAGGAAATGGAGCAGGCAGCCGTGATGCGCTGTTGGAGCCACTCGGCTGCCATCCTGCTTTGCATCCCTGAAAGCCCGCCACCTCTTCGTTAGGAGCTCCTTCATGGCTCTGCCGACAGGTGCAGGACTTGAAAAGTGGATGTCCTTTACTACAAAACAAGACAGAAACTGTGCAAGAGTGTTAGTGATTCCTTTTGATGTCACCTTATCTTCCTTTTTCTTGTAACTAAACACCTCTCTCTCCTTTACCTGCCTGTGCAGTATATGTGTTCACGGTGCTCCCAGCCTCCAGATGTTCCCAGGCAGCAGCTTCCTCCTGCCCCCCATGGTGACGGGTTAGGTACCTTCTTGCTTCTTTGCAACCAAACATCCCCATGGTGTGCTGTGTGACCACTCAGGTGACAGGCTGAAATACTCTGCTTTGTACTAATTTGGCTGGAAGGATTAAAGTACATTTTACTTTACCATGATAACGAATACCTAGGAAAATGAGTGCTTTCTGTAGTCTATATATGCTGATGTACAAGGTATTAACAGTATACAGTAGGACAGTCAAAACTGCCATTTCCCCCAGTAAACAATTGCTAGATTTGCCTTTCAAAGTAAAAATGGTCTTTCCTTGTCCTGACTCCTGCTGGTAGTGTTTGTGCCGGTAGATGGTGCTGAGGTACTGGGGTGGTTGAGGGGAGCATCCGCAGAGAGCACCTGCAGTGATGGAATAGGTTTTCTGTCAGATCTCTGTGCCCTGGTGCAGGGCAGAGGGAGGATGCTCTTTCACAGACTAAAACAAGAAAAATGTTCACTTGTATTTTTCGAGTACATGTAATTTTGTAAAAGATGTTTCCTTCACACCTGATAGCATTACGACTGTTATTCTTCTCCCACTAAATCTGGGATTAAGGCGGAAGTTCAGTGCCTGCTGAGTTGAGTCATTATTCACTTTAACATCTCTTTTGGTAGTTAAGAAAAATTTTATTGTCAAACTCCTGCATGATCTTCTTCAGAACAAGTGCTGTCCTCTCTGCAGTACAGAAGAGCTGAACTTATAAGAGGAATAGGTCTATTTCCATTTTAACCATAGCCCTATAGCTTTTGGTTTGGAGTTGTATATGTTGGATAAAAAAGATACAAATATAAAGGGAATTTGTCACAAAATCTTTCAATAAATTTATATATTAAAATGTATTCCTTCCTCAGTCATTTTACTGTCGTCATTCCGCGTGCCACATCTAATTTGTAGGGTGAGATCTCTTGGAACAGTGACTCATCTTTTCCTTGTAAAGCACTATGCATGCAAAACTGTATTAATAAAGGAATAATAAAGGGATCTGCTCATCTCTTAGTGACTGGGGCAAAGATAACTGATTCTGTGTCAGATGTCAATAAGGATTCAGTATGGTTTGTCTTATCTTGGATAAGACTGGGGACTGATAATAAAGGAGTGTAAAGTACAGAGGCTCATGGATGCAAGCTCTAAGCAATTAGGTCTTAAAATAGAAATCAAGGGTCAGAACCCCAAAGAAAATGCACCATGAATGCAAAGAGTTTGCATTATATCCAGCTGAGATTCTCAATATGACTGGTAAGCAATCATGTTCCAAACCATGGTAGATCTCATGAGATAGTGCAATAGTGCTATTCCACAGGAAAAGGAGAGCACAGAAAATCAGTCATTTGTCAAAGAAATAATTTCACTTCCTAATGTAGAAATTAATTTCTTTTCTACAGAGAGATCATTTCACATAAATCGTTAAACTTGGATAATATGTGGGAAGTTTGCAACTCTTATTTCCTGAACCTTCTGCTGATTATCTGAGACAAGAAGTAACAAATTTATTGAGGAGGGTGTGGGAAAGACACAGTCTGGTGCTTCTAAACAATAAAACAGAATTTGAATACTGAACTGTAAGCTGCTTAAACCACAGTCTCTGCTTACTATCGCATATACACTATAACAGTGCTATTGACATAGCATGCCAGTACTTAATGTCTGAAAAAATAAATACAGAATGCTTTTAAATAATCAATATGAACAGATTCCAGACAAACTAGTTTACACATTTTAATTCTCGAGCAATGTAATCCATAGCAGATCCCCATAACTACAGATATAGATATAGAAACACAGTAAAAGAAAATGCATGGAGTTTGCTTATATTCATTCTCAGATCTATCATATTAACCTAATTATCCCCTTTAGTTTAGGTTGACCTTGACAAACTTCGCCATTTCTTCAGTTAATATCAGATATTTATAGCTTAAGCAAAATAGAAAATGACAGGAGAGTGGACAAGCTGTTTATATCCTCTAAAGAAATAATTATCAGATTATTCATGGCACTGTAAAAAGTAGAAATGATAAGCAGCCCAGCCATTGTAATGTGATTAGTTAATGTTAGTTAAGCATTGTGAAGACAGAAAGAACTCTACAAAGGTTAAGCATTATTATTATCACTGTTAATTTAGAGTGATGGAAGGCACAGAGAAACCTCTTAGCATGTGCTGTGTAAAGCTTGCAGAAACTGAAATTTAGAACTGAGAGATTTGCAGATGGGATAAAGAGCGTTACCAGCTGGTGAGCTCTTTCTGCTTGTTCCTTGCTGAGGTCTGAGTAGCTGGTGATTTGTAAAGACACCTCACAGACATGGCAGAGACAAAGAGGAGTAGGAGGGACTGATGTGGGTCAAGCTGTGTGCCACACTGACTTCCTCCAGCTGCTCTGTGGCCGTCTAGTCGCGTACAAGGAGCAGTAACCCTGACAGCTGCAGGTTGCCACTTGCAGCACTCCTTGATCCTGGTAGGCCTTTGAACATAATCCATATGGGCATAACCATCCTGGAAACTAACTTTCTTTGGCTGCAGCCTTGTATTTCTGAGCATCTCTGCATTTATATCATGGACTGTTGCCCTAGGTAAGATTTCTTGCATGTATTGCATAAAACAAAGGTGCTTCCCTAAGATGATTTGTTCCACCAATATTTTGTTATGTAGAACTAGTTGAAAATAAGCATTTTTAATCCTAAAGGAAATTCTGGTATTCTAAAAGCATTACTGTTCCAGCCTGGAAACTGAAAAACCCACAAGCTGTTGCTATACTAAGTACTATCTTTAATACTACTACTACTACTACTACTGACTTCGCAATATTATATGTTTTTCTGTTCAGATTGAAAAATATTATTGAAATAAATAAATTTATTTGATTATATGACTACAGGAAAAATGCATATTTTTATAAAAATGCATTCTGTCAAATATTTCATCTTGCTCTTCCATGCTAAGGGTCTCTCTTACAAACAGCACTGGACAAATGTCTAGTCTTTCAGAAAAAAACTAGTAAGAGATCAAGGCTGGTGAATGAAGACACAGGAATCAGAGTTAATCTTAAAATATAAGTTCAAAATCAGATGACAGTGCTGCCTGACTAGGGCCTCAGTTTGTATTCAACTGGTAAACTTTTGTATTTTCATGTTTCTGGGAAGTATTTTCAAAGAACATGAAGATACATAGTCTAGCTGTGCGGGGATGCTAGCTTCAGCCTTCAGACTTATTGAAAATATCTGTGCTAAACTGGGCATCAGTACTATTTTGCAGATTCACTAACTAGAGCACTTCACCACCCCAAAGTCTTATGAATATGGCATACTGGGCAGGACAAGCAAAGATATAAAGTCACAGAGGGAGGAGAAAACAGTAAAACCAGGAGTGCTGGAAAGCTGATTTACAGTGTGATATTTGGAGCCTGTTCCAGCTACTGATGAGTCTTACCATTGACTTCAGACTTTTCAGTTTATGGAGAGATGAGATTCAGAATAATAGTATTAAAATGACTCTTAAAAGAGCTCTGAGAGAAAATCTGAAGTGATTCAGAGGATGAATCACTTATATTGATAGAAAAACATTAGCAGGAGCTAAACATGACAGATACAGTGTGTACAGAGACAGCCAAGTCAAGTCTAAAATAGAGTTTTGAGCATGCATTTATGATTTAGTCATCTGGACAACAGGCTATGGGCTTTGAGAAACTAATATTAAATGAAGAGCATTGCATTATCTCCACTGCAAATATTCCCAAAGGTACAAAATGTTTGTCTCCCTAAAATTAATTGCTGTCAATTTTGGGGTGTGATTCAGAGTAATATTTAAAAGATTATATCTGTCATTATTTTCCAACTAATTTGTATTATGGGAACTGGATTTAATTTAACTTGAGCTTCCTCTGTGTTACAGAATTTGGCACCCATACTTCTGCTGATTCATCACTTGTGATGACAAAATTGAGTTGCAAGAGCACCACAGGTCAAAGCATCTGTATCAGCACTGCATGCCCTCACTATTTGCATTATTGTTGGTAAAAGACCACATAGGTTTTTTGTAACCTTTTGATGCAATGCGCTATGGGATGTGGAGGTAGTACATCACAAGAAATGCAGTTCACACCACAGATGCAGTGGGTGGAGTTTTTAATTTTTCCATGTAGCACAGATGAGGAATTTAGAGCATAAAACATGGGGGAAATTGTGGAAAATGGACAATCTCCTTCCCAGTGTGTCATTCTGACTGTTCCCTTATGTCTGCCACATTCATGGGTCTGAGTTCCTCCAGTCTCTGGTAGTACCTGTGTCAAAAGTCAAGACACTAGCTTGGATTTCAAAGGGCCACTGAGCAAAACAATATCCATTCTGGCGGTGAACCACGCCACCAATTTTAAGTCATGCCTTGGGCCTGCAGAAATGATGAAAATTATGGAGGAGGAGTTGCCTGGCAAGGCGGAGAAAAGTTGCTGCAACAAAGATCTAAGACTTGAGGGCATTTCGGAAGTTATTTACCACCTGAACATTATTAACTGATTTGGCTCATCCAAGGAAACTTGCATATATTTGTGGATCTAAGGCAAATAACAGGAGTTGCAAAATCTTCATGTATGAAAGGCAACATTTCCAAGTACAGACAAAAAGATAAGAAGAACACTGACAGAGAGCCACCAGAAAAATTCCCCTTGCAGACTCTGTGACTTTGGTTGAAGAAGTGGTAGGGAGGAAGCAGGAGACCAGCAGGTTCCTAAGCTACAGTGGGACACTGCGAGGTGGCACAATCAACCACCACCTTTGGAAGCTCAAAACAGAACTATAACCAGAGTTTACTGTGATGTTGGGGGGTGAAAGGGTGCATTTCCAGTAAAGTATCAAGAACACATTATTCCTGAAGCTGGACGCAGGGACCGTGGTATGCTGGGATGTCAAGGTTAACTTTCTTGCATATTTAGATAGACATGACCATTTTGGTAATTCTACTGGAAGCCACTTATTTCTTAATGTGTTCAAAAGTACCATGGATCTTGAGAGTCTCGACAAACAAAACAATTACATAGAATGAAACAGATCAAAGTGGGTTATTAAAACACAGTCTCCAACCTGTTAAGATATAGACTGACTACTCATTGACCATATGTTACCTTTTATTTCCAGCAGCATCCATCTATTCCAGGATGCAAACAGATCTGTGCATCATCTCTTTCACTGAATGCTTTGCAAGGCCACCCTCACTGGGGACAAGCGAGACAACTTCTTGATAGAAAGACAAGTGAGAATATATCTTTCTGATTTACCTTGTGTTTTTTATTAATATTATTAAGTTGCTATTGAAAATGAGGCAAAGACCAGTCTGCTTATGAGAGGAACTTGCTAGTGAACATTTTCCATGCCACTGGCATGACATGTCAAATAAGCGTGCTTCCTTATAACAGCATAGTAGGGAGCTTGGGACCCACAAACAGGAAGACTACACATATATCAATAAAATGATAAATTCTGGTGGTGTTCTTAGACTCTGCAGACAACATGGCTCAAAGCTATGACAGTAAACAGAATATATAACAATATATAACATGGACAATAAACTTTCCCCTCCAAACCAACTACTGGAAAGGCCACCCTGATGTCAGGGCAGCCTACTGTTTGGTAGAAGTCCCATCCCATAATGGCAGCATAGCAAGAGGCAGAGGAGCAAGTTCCAATGCTTGGGAATATTCTTTTAAGCTGTTTACTCTACTGGAGAGATACAACCAAAGAGTACAGCAATCTCTGAAGGTTGTTTCCTCTGCTATTTCCTTAGTGTAGCTGTGACAGGATGATTTGGGGTCCAAACACTTTTCCTTCATATCTTTTTTGTTTTGAAAGATTTTTTTTCCTGAATCCTTTTCTTTTTTATGGTCTTTCCTTCACTTTGCTGTACTGTACTCTCAGTAAAAAGAATCCCTCTGCTACAAAAGACAGCTTCTCTGCTCTTTGGTTTGTGGATTTTCCTTTATTGTGTGTGTGTGCTTCCCCAGAGACACACAGGTTTTCCGTTGGGTATTCTCTTTAGTTCAAGCGCTGTTCATCCACTTGCTAATGACATTTTTGTTTGTGCTGTAACTTTTCCAAAAGGGTGGGGAGAGGTGTTGGAAAATCTTCTGATAGCTAGCAATGTATTGAAGTGTTTAATGACAGAGCAATTTCATAACAAGGATTGGGAATATTTACATTACCTAACAGACAAATTTCCCAAAATGCCAGGTTACACTCAGTTGCTTAAAGAACAGTTCTTTACTCTCTGTTCATCAAAACATTCTTTCATTGTTTAATTTGAAAATTTTAGCTACCTCGTTTTAAATAAATATATTCAAGTGACATTTCATCTGGGAAATATTGAGCCAGTAGCTCTTGGGTTTGCATGGCCAGGTTTTGGTATGGGGGATTACATGAGTGGCTTCTGTTAGAAAATGCTAGAAGCTTCCCTTATGTCCAATGGAACCAATGTCCACCAGCTCTAAGAAAGACCTGTCACTACCCAAAGCCAAGCCCTTTCACTGCTGGGGAGGAGGTAGAGAAATTTGGAATGAAGTTGAGGTCGGGAAGAAGGGTGGCATGGGGAAAGGTGTTTTATGATTTAGTTTTCTTTCTTGCTATCTGATTCTGGTTTGATTGGTAAAAAATTAAGCTAATTTCCCCAAGCCAAGTCTGTTGAGATCACTTGTGAGTGATCTCTCCCCATCCTGATTTCAGCTCATGAGCCTTTCATTGTATTTTCTCTCCTCTGTCCAGCTGAGGAGGGGAGTGTCACGGTGGCTTTGGTGGGCACCTGCTGTGCAGTCAAAGTCAACCTCTGGCCCCATAACACCAAGAATACTGGCAGAATTGCTTTTACTAATTAACAGAGAGCTTCCTGGAGCACGAAAGATTTATCTCTTACATAGAATCATAGAATTGACTGGGTTGGAAAAGACCTCCGAGATCGTCAAGTCCAATCCCCTGATATGAAACAAGAAATTTCTTGTGTAAATTGATTTCCCACAAATGAGGATCTTAATGCTGATGCATAACTCTGATGGGTAATCAGAAAAATAAACATTTTGATTTAGTACAGACATGATATTATATCATTTGAGTAATAGTCTTAATGAATAGGCATGCGTAGTTTTGCAGGAAAATGTGATAAAAACTCTCAAATGTCACATTAAATTAGCATAAATCTAAATTATATAATTAAATCCTGGGTCTTCATCTTCTGTGCAAAAATATGAGTGGTCCTGGTTAGAAATACAAGCAAAAATAAGGAATTTGTGTTCTTGGGTATTTTTTGCCACTAATATTAAGTAAATTCCATGCTGCTTTTCAGCTCTCTTTCCATTTCCTTTATCTCAAGAATGCCTTTTCAGCAGCCAGATCCAGCTCTGATGCTTTGTGAGTTCTCTGAGCTAGAACCACTGCTGTGCATCATTATAGGTGCAGTGGGCTACCACTGTGAGGTCTGCAGACTCCGAAGCAAAGCGTATGTGGAACTCCTTGTACTGCTTACACACATCATATGTTTGACTAACCCATACCGTTGAATAAGTTTTCTTTAAACACAGCAGTATGGATTAGGTCGTGTGGGTTTTTTTATGCCTTGAATGCTTTTTTTTTGAAATCACTGGTTTATATCCAGTTTAAAAACATGCAGTGGAAAACAAAAGTCACAGTCTCTTTTCCACGTAGCATTTTAGGAGGCCTTTTTCACTTTATATAGGAAAACAGTCTTACTGATTATTTCCAGGAGGAAGATGAATAACCATCTTATTTCCAGCCCCATCTCTATTCCTTCTGTGCAAAGCATGATATAGAGTAAATAACAAAGGGTAATAGATTAAGACATGTTTTTGCCTGTCTCTGGCAGAAGGGTAAATGATTAATGCAAAATATTTTTAAATGACACTGAGTGTCCTGCAAGAGTAAACCTAGTATCTGACAGGTTTTTGTTTGTTTATTAAAAAAATCAACGCAGTTTAAAAAACCTCAGAAGAACAGACTCTCAACACGCAGTTAGTAGATTTATGCTCATGTAGTAAGAGCAAGAATCTGTTTCAATTGTAAATCTAATTGAATTCACAAGGCACATCATATTATATGGTTTTAGACTCGAAAGTTGAGGCACAGGTAAAATAAATATATATTACGTAAATATTTTATAGGCTTGAAGACTAAATCTATAGAAGGCAAAGTAACTGAAAAACCTTACTGGTAAGATGATAGACCACAATGCTCAACATCTTCAATTTTTCATTATTGAGAAATTTTACTTTGTCTTGTGCATTTCTATATTTCTTAATTTCAAAATATCTCCCAAAGGATCCATATTTAAAACCTTTTATAACAATAATAGTAATAATACCACCAAAATTAAGGTTGAGGTAACACAGGAAAAATGTTGTAAAACATGACAGTTATTAAGATACTTCACAGATTCATGTCATCTTCAGATTATTTTCCAGCACTTCAGAGAATTAAAACAGAAGCCCAAATGCAGTGACAAATAACAAATAACTGTAAGATGGCCTTTTTGTACTTGCAGATCTGCAATAGATCATCTTTAGGTTTAATTTTACTCCAATAAAATGGGAAATAAGAAAAATAAATAGGATGCAACTTAATGTGTAAAATTACAGCATCTAGGCACTGGCCTGCTTGACCTTACAGCTTCTCTTGAGAGCCTGAACACTCTGCCTTGTGCAACCTTTCCCTATACTGTGGTCTTCAGGAAGAAATATTCCTCGCAACTTCCTTGTGTACTACAGCCCACAGCTGAGGGTCCCTGTATTTGTATCAAACAGTGACCCACGCGTAGCAGCTTGTGCAAGGTGCTCATTCTCTGATGAATACAAATAGGTTTTTTAAATTTCACTGTTTCCTTGTGGGGACTGAAATATCTCAGAGAACAGACTGCACACTGTTTCTTATAACGCTTTTAAGGAAAACAGAGAAAGTCTTGAAAAGTTTAGCAAGTGGCACAAAATCAAAAAATTTTACTGGAATTCAAGTAGCCAAACCTCTGCATTTGCTTTGAAATTTTGCTGGGATTACAGATAAATTCCCATCTACAATACACATGAATCTATATTAAATATGATTACACTTCCAAATTTATTAATCTATTATCTCCCTCATTGATATGATGGCAACTTAAACAAGTAGTTTTCATAGTTGGCTCTGTAAATGCGACATAATTTGCATTGAGGTACTAAAATTGACTAGCATCCCACAGTCAGCAACACAGTCAGGGTAAATTATTCTTGTGTGCCTATTGCCTGTGTGAAAACCCCGAATGCCATAGCATTCTGTCGGGAGAAGCAATTATTGTGCTCAGAAAAATGATCAAGACTTGTAAGAACTCTAAGAGCTGCTGTAAAAAAATATGGTTTTATAATCAATTGTCTCTTAAACTGTTGGTGGCAGCAGTGTCCAGGCAGAGGGAATTTTCAGAAGCCTCCCCCAGGGCTTTGACCTCCACTGAATGTTTCTGGAAGAGGCAGTATTAATTGCTGCCCCAAAACTGGGAGGTTGAGCTCACAACAGGCCAACATATTACTTTGTAAATGAAGGATTAAGTCAGAAAACCTTGCTAATAACCTAGTTCAGTAGCTCCATAATCACTTGAGTATGATGGTGAGTAATTTGCAGTGTTTGTAAGCACGACTTCAGTGGCCCTTCAGTGGCAGTTTCCTATTCTGGATGGCTGTGCTGATACTTAGAATCATTCTGTAAGATGATCTTTAAGTACTGCTCCATGTGTCATGGCACATGTGGCATTCCTGACTTCCACTTCTAGCTTTCCTCATTTGGACGATTTATGGGCTTGTGTAAATCAGTCTCAAACATAAGTGGGTGCCTGTCCTTTGCTGATTCATACTCCCTCCATTGTAAGCAGAGTTATGCCCTCGGATAGTGTCCATTATTCACAGCCTTTGCCTGCCTTGAATCTGAATTTGAAGGGAAGAGCGTGCCTTTTCAGCTTAAGCCAATACTTTTATATTTTGTCTACCTGAAGAGCCAGATGAATATTTTATGAATAAGCAGGTGTACAAAGCACAGCTTCTGGGGCAGAATAAGCATTCCCAATGTCCTCCTGGTAAATAATTGCAGAACAACTGGGGAAAGCTGAAATGAGTTGAAAGTGAAGATGTCCCTGATTTGCCTACTCCAACACAATATATGCAAAACGCCTTGAAGGTCACCTTTAAAGATTCAAGTTCTGTTTAACTATGCTTTCACATGCTGGTTTCTAATAATGATTAAAATACATTGACAATGACATTTTTGCAAGGGCACTATGAAAGGACAAGGCAGTATACGAAACAAGTATTTCATAGTGAACGTGAAATTCCTGCACTTGTAATGAACACTGCATGCAATGAACAATCCACAAAGTACTCCATGCTTTCCAGATATAAAATGTAAATAGATTTTTAAAAAGTGTTTGAGGTTTTCAAACTCAGTGAGGGGATTTCCCTCATTAGCTTTGGAAATCTCAACCACTGTGTTTGAATCAGGTGGTCTAATACAAAGTCATGCTTCTTAACATTTCTCCCCAGACTCATAGGGGAGCTGGCTGTGACACAGGAGGATGAGATGGTTTAGTCATGGTTTTTCATTGAATCAATTCCTCTCCTGCATGAGAGCTTTGACCTTTTACATCTAAGACTTGCTGAGATCACCAGACCTCACAGCTTTCTCAGAAGAGCACAAGAATGAGTACTAGTGTGGAATCAGCTTAATTAACTTGAGTAACAGGAATAGTTTCCAAAAGCACTGTTACCTAAAATGAGAAACCTAATGTCCACTGCAAACTAGGTTAAGTTTCTTTTTCCGTCTGCCGAAAGCAATTAAAGTGAACAGGACAGGGCAAAGGAACAATCTAAACTGGACTTACTACCCCTCATGCATGGAGGGTTGAGAGTTTTCAGAAATGTACTACATGACTCATACTCTTCTCATGCAGAGTTCAATGTAAAATGCCCATTGACAGCAGTGGGAACAATGTGAAATTCTACCCTACAATTTATTGATATGATCTCCCTGCTAAGAACAGAACAAAGATCCAGCTCCCACGCCAGACAATTCACAGCCTTAACAGAGCAAATGGACGGTGAGAGTTACAAAGGAGAATGATGAGAGGCAGTGCAAAAGACTGTAGTAATAAAATATTAGTGTCTTACTTGTGCCATACTTACACGTGAGGTTTTCAAGTGTTTTGATTTGAAATGCATTTTACTTGTTCACCCTGATCAATGGGCAGGTACAGTTGTGCATCATTATTTTGAGAAAAACTATAGTTTGTGCACAATGAAATAGTTTCAGTTAATATTTGATCAATGGGAAATTCAGCACTGGATTAAGAGCAGGTCTTAAATCCCACATCCCTCCTCTAAGCTTATTTTATGGAAGAGTGAATTTCAAGCCATTGTACCTACACACCATAATTTATCCAGAAGTTCTGCCTAAAGTCTTGCAAAAAAAAGTAAATCACATAATCTCTATTAAGAGAGAAATAATGTAAAGGAAAGAAAATAAAATGTTTAAAGCTATCAAATAACACAAAAATGTTTTACATATCTTTCTACTGACCATCAGAATTTTAAAGGAGACACAGAGAAGTGTCTATCAGGCATAGTATGTGAAGGTATGTGGTAAATGTCTTTCCACTTGGGAATAAGTCAGCAAGCATAAAACACCTCTCAAAAGGAGATGCTGTAATTCAGCATTTCTATCCTATCCTATTCTATCCTATCCTATCCTATCCTATCCTATCCTATCCTATCCTATCCTATCCTATCCTATCCTATCTAGTCAGGCCATATGCCACTTTAAGGGAGGCTGTGGACAGCTCTTTGACAGCTCTTTGTAGAACTGTATGTGAACATCTGTTTTAGCTCATTTACAAGTGATTTAGTTCAGCTCTTCAGCTGTGCTCTTTAGGGGTCAAATATTTAATTGTGTACAGAGAGTTAGCTTCATTCATTTTCATGAATGTAAGGTGACTTGCATTAACTGAGAACTGAGACAGATCACAGGTTTCCAAACTAGCTCTTAACTGCTTGGAATAGAAGGGACAGTAAAAGTCTTACAAGAAAATGCTTAACAGCAGTGCTATTGTCCCATCTACTAACAATAGCATGTTTAGGTTTGTCATGGAGAGACAAGTCTTGACAATGGAGACTCTACAGTACACAGAGCCTGATGGTTATGATACTGTTTCTAGCTTTCCTGTTCTGAAAACAGGACAACTGTTTTTATCCACATCCAGAAAAATCTGATAAATAACAAGTTCAGCTGGCATTTTCCATCAGTTATAAAGAGACATGGATTAGTCTTAACCCAACTCAAAACTAAGAAATGTGTGATGGAAAAACCATGTAAATTTTTTGGTTGCTTGAAGAGATTTGTAATACCTGTTGTGATAGAAGATCAGAGAAGAAAAGGCTTCTGACCTGATAGCTTTATCAATAGAATGGTTACCATTATAAGCAGTGAGCCAGATGCAAGCTAACTGGAAGAGAAATTTAGAAAAAATATTTCTGCCATTTTGATGTATTTCTGAAATGATAAATGAAGAAAATAATTTCTCTCTATATTTCTCTCTCCCTCTATATTTTTTTTCCTCATCACA
This sequence comes from Lepidothrix coronata, assembly GCF_001604755.1. Lineage (NCBI taxonomy): Eukaryota > Metazoa > Chordata > Aves > Passeriformes > Pipridae > Lepidothrix > Lepidothrix coronata. The sequence goes on along the minus strand of NW_016690246.1, from coordinate 4,903,214 downwards.
CCTACTCTTGTTATGAGTAATTTTTGTGGGCAGCTTAAACAAACCTGCATTTGTCCTTTTTCATATGCCTAAATAAAAAGTGTAATGTGTAAATATCTATATTTATTATGCGGTGTCTTTGGTCTGTGAAGGGTTACGTGTCTGGGAGTGCAGTGCTTAAAGGGTTTGCCAACATCTCATCGTTCCCAATTAGTCACAAAAATTGGCATAACTATGGCTTAATTAAATTTATGAACCAAAGAAACTTCCTCATGCCTTTGCTTCTGTTCTTTACTTCTTCTGGAAGCAAAGTGCCCATTTAAGGATAGCATGTAAAACATATTTGTAAAAAGTGGTATTTTTTATTTTCTATTTTGTATTTGTTTCATCACCTTCAAGCTAATCTCTAATCACAAACATTAAGAGCTGTACTAGAAGCAATGCCCAGAAGCCTGCACTCTTGCCTAGAATCACCTGATACTGGTCATGGGGACATACCCTCTTCATGAAGCAGATGATGCCTGACTCAATGTGCCCAAGGAAGACAACAAAAATATTTGGATCTCATAAAGTATGTTGGACGAGGTGGAGAAGAATGCCTTCCTGACCACAGATTTGGCAATCAGCTCACTTTGTACATGGGAGTAAAGAATTGCTATATTTACAAGCAACTCGTTTGTACACCGAGGTATTGTTTGTAGTTGGTAATTTTCCATTCCCATTTTCCTCTTTTTAGTTCATTTTAGTGATTCAGCCCATTTGCTTGTATTTGCAGAGAATTTGAAGCCTAGTCTCTAAGGAACTGGTATCCTCAAGCACCTAGTAGCAGTTGCAGGTGGGAATTGGGTCACTTAAGCATAACCATTTAAAAAGGAGATCTTGTGGCAAAATCATATGATTGTCAGTGGAAAAAGTCTAAGAAAGATAAATTCAAATGAATCCAAAGGGAAAACCACTCTTTTCTAAGATTTTAGGAGAAGTATAATGACTTGTCCCCGTCAAGATCCCTGTGCCTCACTTCTAGCCATATTGGAATTACTTATTCAGACCAGATGCTTGATTTTTTGATGGTTAATGTTGACTGGATGAGTCCCATCCCCTTTCTTATATTATTAGTGCCAGTGGAGTCAACGTGCCTAATCAGAGTGACGGATGAGATGTCCTGACTGAGCAGTGAGTTAACACATTTACTCATTTCTCTCTCATTCTATATAGAAATAATTAAACATTCAAATGCCAGTCTGTGGAAAACAGTGCCCAATATTCAGAAGGGACAGCTGCTGATTGTAAGATAAAACCGATCTTTGAATGGAACAAATTCTGCTCCTTGGCCACACTACTGTAAACCGGGAATAACTACATTAACAACAGTGTAAACCAAATGGACTTTGGATCAGTGCACCAGTACTTTGCTGATATTGTTTACATTGCTGGGAGTGACCATATTTTGCTGTTCTTTGTTTGTTTGTCATACAATAAAACTCATTTACTTCCTAACTCCTTGTGTTTTCTAGTGAAGCTATGGGAATGAAAGAACTATGTTTATTCAGATGGATTTTTAGAAAAAAAAATGTGGGAAAAAAAGTCATCATTAAGAATGCAAACCAAGAAATATGGTGTATTACTCCTTAATGATTTAAAGTATACTTTCAGTAAGAAACTGGGAGTGTTTACATCTATCTAATAATTTATAGGTAATTGCATGTTACAATGATGCTTATGTTAATGAAACATACAGTTCTGGTTTTTTGTCACTATGTAGCCTTCATTTTAGGATCTGATGTTTTTAATGGGACTCACTGTGTCCTCAGGAAATTATGTGTTAAGCTTTTTACCTTCCAAAACAGAGACACAAAAAGTGCAATCAATGTAAGAAAAATTCTTCCACCCTCATCTGAGCAGACTTAAATTATGCTGCTGATGGTATTTACAAAATATCTGTGGCAAGTACAGTGTGTCTGTTCTACAGTCAATGAAGCATACAATGAACAGGACATAGTCACATGAGGCTTGAATTCATTCCAGTTTGTGCTCTGGAATTTTTTTTTTTTTAACTCAGATGATTGCAGTGACCAACATGTGATTCAGAGCAAGGATCACTGGGGTCAGGCCTACAGAAGCAAGTGGCAAAATGCCTGAAAGCAGCTCAGACAGGGAGAGTTTGTGTGTGGTAGCTCAGAGAGCATCACGTGAAGATAGATACAGTTTTAGAGAGAGTGCCAGTGCAGCTGGGGCTGTGTCATGCCCACATACTAACAAGGTGTTCTGTTGAGTGGTAAGCACTCTCAAGATACGGCCTGAAATCTGGTTACCCCTTGGCACTGAAAGGAGGGTAGCTCTTCCCTTTTTCAGTTGTTTCCAGAGGTATTGTCTTAGGTGTGGATCTCTCCTGTGCACCTCTCAGGCAGAGATCACTTACATTATGTGTGTACCTACATTATACAAACACATTATACTAATGTACAAAACTATTTAAATAAACAACATAGTTTAAAATAGAGTCACAATGATGTCACAATTATGGAAAGAGAGGTCCTTAGGAGCTCTGCTGTTAGTCTGTGGACATGCATCAAACAACATCTGAGTTTAAGCCCAGTTCCATGTGTATGTGAATTGCTCTTTCTGGGCTTTGTGCATCGCTGCTAATCCACTGCCCTCTTATTCCCTGTGTTGCACAGACCACTGCACCCTTAGCACAACTTTCCAGGGAAGAGTGCTGAAGTATTTATCAGAGAGAAGCCAACAGTAATGTCTCCAGACACACAGCAAGTGCAGAAACAGTAATAGAGTAATCTGGGAACAGCCTTGGTGTTTGGGTGCCTCCAGCTGAATTGGCAATGGAGATGTCTTGAACTGTTTCTGTCTTTCTGACTCATCCTGTCCAAACTATTCTGGGCGTTTCCTGAAAATAGCATTTGAACACCATTGAAACAATTTCTCTAGCAACAGTTGTTTATTTCTTTTAAGAGTAAAACTCTGCTTTCCCATCAAATGTCAAGGGTGAAAAATCCTCACCCACATATATGATAGAAAGAGTACTCAAGTCTAGCATTCAATATAATTATTTAATAGCTCCCCTACATTAGTCAGACCTCGGATATAGGAAGTTTCTTACTATTTAAAATTAAGTTGCAGCATCCTTGTCATTAAGTTGTCCTTCTGAAGGAAGCCACATTATATGGAACATATAAACAAACATAGTTTACTCTGGAGTATTTAGGGAAGTGGAACTAAAGCACAGATGTACTGATGCCTTCACCTTTCTGACAAATACTTGTATAAAATAAATAGTCATAGGCAAAGACCGTGGTAATATGAAGGTAAAGACAGATTTTTGAGCCATGCAACAGTGTTAAGTGCAGTAATGCTGCATGCCAGATGGCAAGCAGGCAGATTTCCTGAGAGATGTGCTGCCTGCTCCTGCTGAGGCATCTGAGAGGACAGAGTCGTGACACCAATAAATAACAGTATAAGCAGATGAACACTGGCTCCTATTATTCATACGGGACTAAATTTTTAGAAAACTAAAATCATTGGGAAAGTAGCTACGGAGACTGACAGCCTGCCTTTGTGTGAGCTGACAGACATGTCTCCCAGAGTACACTCTACTTCACAGAATCACAGAATGGGTCAGATTGGAAGGGAGGGTCAGATTGGACCCGCAGAGGGTCATCTGGTCCAACCTCCCTGCTCAAGCAGGGTCATCCCAGAGCACAATGCACAGGATTGTGTCCAGATGGTTCTTGAATATCTCAAGAGAGAGAGACTTCACAACCTCTTTGGGCAACCCGTTCCAGTGCTTGGTCACCCGCACAGTAAAGAAGTTCTTCCTCATATTAAGGCAGTGAACAACTTACTTAAGTATTATTAATAACTTACTTAAGTAACTTATTGCTTATAATGAACCTCACTTGTGCTGCTATTCCGTTTAGCTAATTCATGTGCTAGGATGATCTTATGACTAAGAGCAAAGTACTCTCATTTAGGGGATAGTTTATTTTTGGAAGAGTGGCAGCAGTATTTTTCTCCAATATTGTGCTGCATCTTATCTCTCCCAGCCTTCTCTTTCAACACATGCAAAGGAAGGGGCATGAACTGCATTAGGTGCAGTCAGATTCCATGGAAATATCAAGGGCTTACATTCCTCACCTTAAAGTACAAGATGGGAAAAGAATATTTTGTTTTAATAGAAATTCACTGTCACTTTTTCCTTTTTGTTGTTATCTAGATAAGTAGAGCATTCTTGATGAAGAAATGAGAATAATTCTAAGCTTACATTAAAACTTGATGCATATAAGGTTTGAAACAAGCTAAAAAAAAAAAGAAAAAAGAAAAAGAGGCTTCACTGGATCTGTTCAGCAGTGTGGCTTAGCAGCTCTATGATGCTATTGCTCAACACTACATTTGGCAACAGTAAAAAAGTTAATTCACAATATACTACTGTAACTGTGTATTACATTCACAGGGTTATGTTCACTCTAGTGGCCAATTTACTAAGAATAGCTCTTTTTTATGAAGAATGTAGTGTAACTCATCAGCTGTAGTTAGAGTCAAACTTTTCCACCCCTTTATAGTCATGACAAAGTAGCAGAGTGCAGAAACAGGACAACATGAGTGTTACAATGTTGGTAATAAAAATCTTTTTCTCACTAAACTGAAAAACTACTTTTATAGACTTTAATAAGCAGGAAGTTCTAATTCATGGAAGTTGTTCTTGCAGCACTTTATTCAATAACTGTAGGTAGGTGATAACTAAAATCCACTGGTTTGAGTTAGTATATTTTTGTAAGGCATCCATTTATAGCTACCATCTAAGGAGTCTCTCTGCTGTGCCTTTTGCAACCGGACATGTCTATCTCGTATTGGCCTTTTTAGCCACCAGCGCTCTTGCAACAAACGTGGGTAGAGCCCTTCCCAAATCTTCGTTCGCGAAGCCCAGCCATGATTTATAGCATTTGGCATGTAGAAAGTAAAGAAAATTAAATTTCGAGGTAACTGAGATTCATACTCACTCCACCTGCTAGTTATATTTACCTGTACATTTATCCAAGCTTTGCAAAGAAGTTAGAGAACTCCACATGGAAACCACGTGTTCATTGTCTTTTACACATATTTATTTGGCTTATACTGACAACACGTGAGTTTGAAAGGTGTGTTTGAAAAGGTTTAAGGAAATAAAGTTGTTCCTGAAGTTTGTGTATTACTAATCCTGACCAAGATGCCAATACCGTCAATTTAATATTTCACACTATTATCTTCAATTAAACTACAATACTACCATTATGGATAATGATAGCTAGTCTATCACAAAGTATTATTTTCATTTTAACCTATATGCTTAGATTTCTTTACAGCAATTCATGAGCTTGCAAAGTCTTTTAACAGAATGCTGGGGAAAAAAAATTATCTGTTCATGGCAAACAAGTACATACATCTGATTTAACCAGCACCTGAATACTTTTTTTCAGGCCTTTAACAGACAGCACAGGAGACCCATAAGTCTACAGACAACAGTCCCAGTGCCAGAGTGCTCCAAGAAAAACAGAAATAACATTAATTCAAGCCCAGTGTTTTCTGTGATGGTGCTCTTATTTTGAGCGATGTCTAGGCAACTGTAAATGAGATTATGTTACAATGCAAGGGTCTAGGAATAGCATTTTAGGCTGAATTCTGGCAAGTTTGAAATGAAGATTTTACGACTATTTCATCTGACATCTTAGTTGTGATTAAATGCAAAACTTCAAACACTTGCAACGTTGATGGTTGCATTTAAACTGCACACCTGGACTCCCTTTAATAGCAATAAGTCTGCAGTTTCAGAGTCCTATTAAACTCATCCCAAATTAGACATTTAACACACACCAAATCAATCATGATGTAGAAATGTCACTTACAGTCCATTTGGTACAAACAAGGTCTCAATCATCACCTCAGATGTTGGTATTAATAGAGAAAACATGCTTTAAGAACAAAAAAAAAAAAAAAGAGAAATTTATTATTATGGTTTTAAATTACAATTTCCCTCCAAAGCAGCAACATTTACAAGGTGAAGTCTTAGAGAACAGGGAATTACAGTTCAACTCTGGGTAAGGGCAAACCCTTTTTTAGCTTATAAGGACTATAGATAAAAGAAATGTGTACATGAAGGTGTATATATTTTTCTCCATTATATCCATTGGTCTAATAGAAGATGTTACCAGCAACCTAGTGTAACCAGAACTGCAGTCAAACAAAGTTATTTTTCCAATTTCCAAGACATAGACTTCCCAGACGATATGCTGGATACAAAAGTTACCATATTTGCAAATTTACAAACCTACAATAAGTAAAATCACAGAATCACAGAATATGCTGAGTAGAAAGGGACCCACAAAGATCATCGAGACCAACTCCTGGCCCCGTACAGGACCATTCCCAAGAGTCACACCATGCACCTGAGAGTATCATCCAAACACTTGCACTCTGTCAGGCTTGGTGCCGTGACCACTTCTTGCTATCACAAGTCATCCTGATTTTTTTTCCTGAATAAGAGTAATGAAGATATATAGGAAAACTGCTGTAGTGTTCTGAAGGTCAGGGGAAAATTGCTAAACTGCATGAATTGTTGCTTTTGTTGTGCAAGCTGATCAACAGCAAAATTCTGGTCAAAATGCCTAAATGCCAGTCCTGATGTGCATATCCTGAAGTCAAAGCTGAGCTGGACAAGGTTTTCCTCCAGGATGACAGTTGCCTCATTTGGTTGATTTCAATTAACAACTTCCTTGAAACATTGTTGACCTTTCTAGCATAGCACACTTTCAAGTAAAATGCAGGATGCCAGTCTAATCCACTCAGCTCCAGAACAGTTAAACCAATATCCGTAGGGCACACATCCTGTGACTTGATTTAATCTTATGATCAGGGGAGTGTCACTTGATGTGTTAGGTGTTGAAGACTTAAGAGGCTCTTGACCTTTTCCACAACTGTAAGACTTCCTTGTTCTCAGAACAAAAAAAAAGTGCAGATGAAAAGTGATTTTTTTGGCATATTTTTTGTTTCATGAACACAAAGCAGATGAGAACTAGCAACGATTATACTCACAGAAAAAAACCCCATCCTATATTTTAGAATTAAGTATTTTAAGAAGTCTTTTTCAAAATGAACTTGATGGTATTCCCAAAATATACAATTACTGATCACTGCTGCACTTCATTAGAGTAACCATAGTTGCATATTGAGCTGAGCATTTCCACAACTCATATAGAGAGTTGTTGCTATTTGTCCCAATTTCTGCTATTCAAAGCAGCTAACTGCTCTTCAGGAGTAATGTTTTCTCTGATGTTACTTTAAATTGTAATATTTATAGGGAATGCTAATAGCTTTTATTTCATTCAGCCAATGTAGCCGGTGAATTTCTTGCAAATTTCTAAGCCATATGTTTGAGATATCTGGTAACATAAAAATAATGTGACCTTTGTAATGATTAAGTAGACAGCTCTCCCCAACTATGTGATTCTGATGAGCATTGTATTAAGCATAAATATGCATATTTCTCTGCAAAAATACTTCCACATAAACGAGATGTTTCAGTCATTGTTCAAAATTTGAGCTTCAGTCTGGGAACTCTTCACACCATTGAGTTCCCTTGACATAACACTTGCTCTGTCATCTGGAAATTTTAGAGCTATTGGGGAAAACAAACAAACAAACAAAATTAAAAATGCCTTCTTCTTCTTCTTCTTCTTGTGTGTCTTGGCTTCCTATTCTAAAATTGAAAGTAGATGCCTGAATAAGCACCATAGTATGGACTGTTCCCAAGGTCAATGAGAGTTTGTCTTGGGAAATGCAGACTTTCTTGGCTGGAACACAAAGACCTCTACCTTCTGAGTGTCAAAAGTAGAGATTGAGGGTTAGGGCTCTTCTCTCCCTCAAGCCTTTGTAAAGACCAGGAATGTATGTGTATGTATGCATCTTTAGTCTGTTTCAGTCTCAATATTTGCTCTGGATGGTGTATATTTAACAGAAGAAATTCAGTTTATGGGGTTACAACACTAATGAGTGTATTGACCACCTTTAACTCATTTCAAGAGTCAGGTAATGTCTCAAAGACTGTAATTGCTATTAAAGGCTTGAGCAATGTATGACCCGTAGCAAGGGCACAGACAGAACAAAGCTGAAGAAACCCATCCAGAAAGGTTGAGTTACACAATTCTTGTATGGCAAAGCAAGAAATAAAGTTTGAATTACCTGTTATAGTTTAACTTTTAACTACAAAGCTGACATCTTCAAATATCTTACCTGTCAAACATTTAATTCTGATTAAATAGTTTCAAATACATTTTAAGGGTTAAGGTTTTGGTTTTTTTCCTCACATTTATTTACAGACCCTATTTCATTGCTGATAAAATCACATAGTGATCTGACTTTGCTAATTAATCCTAAATATAAAAGTAAACATTCTTGAAAATTCTTCTTGTAAAAGACTGTCTGTACTGTTGCTGTTTCATTTCGATGGTAATCAGGTGCATAAGAAATCTCAGACTGTTTCTAGGCTTTGTTATAACACTAACTTTGCTTGTAATAGACCTTGTAATGATTTACTCATTCACTCACTCATTCATTCATTCATTCATTCATCCATTCATCTACTGAGACGACAGCAGTCATGTGGCTTGGACCGCACTTGTTCTAGCAGCAGCACGTAATCTAGCTCATTAAAGAAAGTTATTCAGCTTTCTTGGGAACCTTTTGGGAAGCCTTTCAACTTCTACATTATTTTGAGTTCTACATCCGCAATCTAGACTCCTACTGAATGTTAGGAGGCGCTCAGTATTTTGAAAGAGATTAAATTTGAGACTATTATTTTATATATCCTCAAAAGCTTCAATCTTATTTCTCCTGAAGGCCACTTTCAAATTTTACATGGTTTGACCTAGGAAATAATGGTCTTTTCTGAATACATAAGATTTTCTTACATTTGATAGGCCAAGGTACAACTGTATCCTGCACTGATGTTTACTTTTTCTTCTAATACAAGTTTCTATCAAAATTTCAGTTTTGATATTATTTTTGGCAATGTCTAGCTATGTCTGGTCAACACCATGTAGAGACTTGACACAAGAGTGCATCTCAGAAGAGTTGCATCAGCATAATTTTATGGTCACCACATCTTTTGTGCTGGTACAGCTATGTGACTTCCAGTTTGAGACCTAGTTTTTGTGGCACTACCTGGGGCATCTTCATATGTTGTAGCACAGTGTAATGGAAATATAACTCTCTCACTTCTGATAGATTTGTACTCAGGCTCAGCACAAACACTTTACCTAAACAATCTTAACAATAACAAAATTATTAAAAATGTCTCATTCACAGAGCAGACATTAGGATACAACTACATGCCGGAATTTAAGTCACTCATGCAACCCTTTGGCAAGTGTGAATGATGCTCTGTACTTCATTAGGTAATCACCATAATTTCATATGTTCTCTGCCCCACTCATTCTCTGACAAATAGAAACATGGGGAATTTGAGGGAACAGAGAATGATCATTGTAATCAAAATTTTTAGAGAATACTGCTATTAGATTTCAAGGCTTTGTTGTATGGAGATTTTATAATTAGACAATACAGATTAGATTAGGTTTGGCAGTTAACTGGATAGGAAAAAGTATGTTCTTGCAAATATGATCACATCATGCTTAAGACTCTGCTCAGAGGTATGGCCTTTCAGTAAAGCAGTTTAAACAATTTTTTAAAAATAAATAGATATGTTTGTAATTATTCTCTAGTTTTTTGGATTTGAAATAGTTGAACAATATGAACTGCAAAAAAAATTAGTCTGAGGAGAAAACTTTTCCTAGTGATTTTGGGAAAACTATGGAAGATAAAAAAGCTTAAGTTACAAAAGTTTGGGGAATCTTATTACCTCAAACAACAATGTGATGAAATTATGTCTATTTGATTATGTTTGATTCTTGTTTTGTATAAGTGCTATTGTAAGAGGTTTAACTATGTTATTCAAAAGTATTCAAGCTGTTTGTAGGGTTGTGAAGAAATCTTCCCGGTTCGTTATAGTTTCTGGTGTGTTTTGTGTAATAACACTTTTTGTTCCATTCAGTTTTGCAGGAACAGGTCATTTTATATGGTCGTTTCTTAGTTGTTTCCTCTCTCCCTATTGAAAGTCTGTTTGCTGCTATTGCAGGATTGCAACAAAACTGACTTGCAACATCTGGAATTTGACCTTTAACACACAGCTGCCCATTTACTTTGAGACATGCATTTAAAACATTTTCTTGGGGGGGGGAGGTGTTTGTTCGGCCTTTTTTTTTTTTTTTTTTTTTTTTTTTTTTTTTTTTTTTTTTTTTTTTTTTTTTTTTTTTTTTTTTTTTGTGATGACTGCATTTGACCTTTAGAGTAGGAACTCACAACCTGTTCTGGCCCACAGACCAGAGCTCTGGGTCTGGTACAGAGGGCAGCTGCCAGGCTTCTGGTGGAAAGGAAACAACATGATCACGCTGCCACCTGTTTCTGAGGAGCTACGCTGGCAGCCAGTTTGCTCCTTCACCAGGTCACCTTGTTGTACCAGGGCCAAATCATGCTGAGTGCTGAGTTCATTGGCTTTCCAGCACCCTGGGTGCCTTGGGCAGAGCCTGCCTCAGGTTGCCAAACAATTGAGACTGTCTGTAGGAAGTATGATGCAATCTGTTAGGAACAGTAATTTGGAAATGCCACGAACAGTTTTTTGCTCCTTTTATATGTAGATGTCAGCAATAAAAAAGGGAAAGAGGTCAGTGATGCCAAGCAGAGCATCAAGTAGTTGTCCTAAACCAAAAACTGATTTCAGCAAGACGTACATTTTTGCTCATACAATTTTTAAGACCAGGATTTATTGTATGAGTTCAAAACAACTTTCTAAGTGCACAGAAATGAAGGTCCCAGCACAGGTGATGTGCAGTCTCTAAGGCATGTCTGATGTGTCTGACTGGCTGACTAGAAATGCAGTAGGTACATTAGGCTTAATTTGCCAGACTTCCTTTCCGTGAGTCTGGTAACAAGCTCTGGCTTTTGTGCCCATCTCTTGTGATAGCTACATCAGAAAACCAGCTGATGAAGAAAGAATGGGCCCTGATTGGTGCTTTTAATATTAAATGTGACCTGCTAACATAAAGCAGAATCAATTCTCTTTGAGTGGCTTTGAGAAAACTGGCATTCTGGAGTTATGCTTGCTCAGAAGTAGATGTATCTTGAGACGTATAGGGCAGGGTAAAAGCAATGTAAGAGCAGGAAAAGATGGGTCGTGCAGTGGCTCTTCTACTTCATAATTTGGATCACTCATTGCACCACTCAGTTCCAAAGTGGAAAACTCTGAAGGTCTTGGGGAAAATCTGCTCTTAGTCTCCTCTACGCTGGGAACAGGAGGAATACCCCAAAGCTCTGCACTGACACTGTAGCAACATGCAGTGCTGATGGGATGCAGATGGTGGAACAGAAGCACTTCTGCTACAGTGCCAGCTGCACTTCTCACCGTCTCTAGCCCTGCATGGAGGTCAGCCATCCAGATTATTCTTGCAATGCCAGTAGCTGGTCTTGTTTACATATACACATAAGAACACTTTTGCTGCCACTATTTGGTCAGAGCTTGTAGCCATGCAAAAGTAAGAGAGCACCCCAAAACTGTCAGAAATAAAGCCATTTGACCTTGAGGGTTCTCCTCAAATGAAACATTTTGCACTAAATCTGAGTGAAACAACATTGTTTGCACATTGCTGGCTTCCCCCCTCCAAAACATACACACATACACGCTTTTTGACTCAGCAACAATGCTGACAAAGATCCATTATCTGTGCAGCTCTAGAATTTAGACTGAGACCCACAAAGGACTCGGGGTACATCCATGCGTGCACTGCAGGCAGACACAAGCAACCTCTGTCCACACTCTAAGCTCACAAAAAGCCCACATGACCACAGTTTAATGAGTCACTGAACCTCAGCTAACATGCTTTGCTGAGATGAGCAAACATGTATTCTAACTGCAGGGCAAAATATTTAAAAATGTGTTTACTGCTGTCACATTTCTTGGTATCCAAACAAGTATTTATCAGTACCATTTTGTGCAGCAACCAGAGGCTCCTGGCTCCTGCTGTGTTAGGTTAAAAACAAAAATATGAGAAAGACATGGTCCCTACACTTCACAGTTTGTGGTCTAGCAAAAGACAGACAAAGCCAGCAGGTAGAAGAGACAAAATAAGCTGTTGTATTACACCAAGGTCACCTTTGGTTTGAGCAAAAGGGTGTCTGCCTATCCTATCATCTTCCTGCATTTTCTTTCGGATGATGCAAAAGAAGTCCTTTCATGGTTTAAAATCACATATAAAACATTGATGTGGCTAGCTAAAGGAAATTAAGAAAAACATACCCTTTTTGGCCTTGGTAATTTAAACTTATTCATACTCATTTTAACATAGCCTTAGTGGAATTGGAAGATAAAAATGTGTATGTGCACTTCAAGAGAGTAGACTTCAGAAAATGCATCATCAAAGCTTTCCTGAAGAAGACCCAGCCTTTTACCTTTGCACTTAAGTCTCTTGGTTCAAATATGTTACGTTACATATTGACTGGATTTGCAGGTGATTACGGAAAGCTGCTATCCTCTGAGTGGCTGTTCGTGGGAGATGATGCCTGAAGCTCCTCATAGAAGGCATTGCTACCCAGTAACACCATTTTTTTTCAAACTAATGGGTATTCTTAGGCATACAAACTAAATTCTCTCTGTAAATAAAGTGGACAGTGTTTTTGGATGTATGGTTCTCAACAAACAGAAAGAGCAGAGTAATTCCAAATTGCCACTGCTCAATACTTTCTTGAAGTGGGCCTGTCAGTGAGATCCTTGAAAAAGACCCAGGCAATTAAATCACAAGTTAATTTAAAAAGAAAAAATCCACCTAATTGAATGCACATTTTATTAGATCCTTAAAAATAAAGGTAGCATTAAATGATCAAATGTTCCAAAATAGCTTGGATATTGCAGGGATAAGCTCCTGCATACTTATCACCAACACTTACTTCTCTAGTGCCCTCTAATCCTGAGTAGACATCTGTTTTATTGCTCTTTTTTTAGAGCTCATGGCAGCATGGCACAACTGCTCCACTTGTCTTCCAGGGAGCTTGGTACTAGTTGTTTTGTGACACTGTCACTGTGGGATGCATTCCTGAATAATGACTTTAGGACTGAGTTTGAGGGAAATCCTTGCTGAGAAGCACATCTGAAACAATCTTCAATTCTGTACCTATTTACAAATCTTGTTCATTATCCCTTGATAACGAGTATTTCATTCTTTTTTCGCCGCTTCAGGATTAAGCTGTGTGGGTTTTCAGGAGCAGAAGATAAAGCTGGTTTGAAACAAAATTTTCGTTTTGCTTTTGTTTTATGGAGGTGTCCAGGGAAGAAGCTTCTTTCTTCTTCATTTTTATACTTTTATTTATTTTGAAATGAAAATTTCACAATAAGAGTCATCATGCACTGGAACATGTGCTGTCTGCAGAGGCTGTCTCATCCTTGGGATTTCTGTTAAAAACTCACTAGATATAGCTCTGAATAACCTGTGTAAAGCTTTGAAATTATCTTTGCTTTGAGCAGGACTGGGAGTAGATGATCTCCAGAGGTCTTTCCAAAAAAACCCAGGTATTTAGTGATCCTGTGGTACTACTATTTGGCCCATGAACTTTTTGCAAACATTCAGGTATGTTTACAAATTGCTGTGGATATGGAGCACAGATCTTAAACTAAAACTAAAGCTGACCTTTGCCAGTAAATCTACATGGCACAGAGTATCACCTCATAGACATATTGAGTCCAATCTCAAAGCATTATGGATTTGATCACTCAAGGCTCCCTTAAGAGGTTACTAGACAGATTATTTAAGTTATGGTGCTCTAGAACCACTTTAGGCCTCCAGGAACCAGGGAAAAACTGCTGCAGTAAATATAGCCCAGGTTATCTTTTCTTTTGCACTTCTTGTCTAGTGGTGCAAATGCCATCCTCTCTCTTCAGCCTTCCTTCTGTTCAGGCACTTTGCAGAGTAAGATCTGACTTCGGCATTATTCACTCTGCTCTCAGACTAAGGTAAGTCTCCAGTTTGAAAGATGAAACTCACAGAACAGCTGAGGAGCTCAAGGATAATCGTGTGGTATCAGTATTAACAGAGGACACCTGCTAATGGAGTTACAAATGAAAGTCAGAAGGATGGGTTTCTGTTTTAATTTGCAGTGAATGGCACTACATTTAATCAAGACGTTTTGAGCTAATAGTATTTAATATCATAGCAGGACTAATATAGGATGTTATAAAGCTACTGGCCAAAGCATGAAGTGGCATTTGGAGAGATAAAAGTTTAGTCGTGACAGTTCTTTCCAACCTCTAAAAAAGGAAACACCCTCCCACAATTTCCCATCACTTCTCATGTCGGCATATCCTAGGTGAGAATGCTGGACAGACCGCCCATCAGTTGTACTCTGCTTAAGGCAACAGGAAGCGAAGGCACTCAGCACTTCACTTTTTGATACCTCATAGTGTTGGGCCTTGTATTACATCATGCATTACATTACCTCACTGTCAGCAAGAACTTAAATTCTGTCTGTTTTCAAGGACTATATATTCATAACTAGTAAGCAGAGATACACAAAGGATTTGAATAGGATATTTAATTTTCCCACAACAAAGAAAAGGTGTCACATTACAGATTTGTAAAGAATCCTATCTACTTGCCATATGTATTTACTGCTGCTATTTGGAAATAGTTTTAAACATAATATACAAAGAGCTTTTGTTTACTGGATTTTTATAGAAATCCAGAAAAGTCAGCTGGATGTGTTATGCTGGGTTTTTTTTTAATAGGATCATAGATAGTATGGTTATAGCAATTGATCAGCACAAGAAACAGAATTCATCCCACAAGAAACAGAATTCATCCCACCTAACTTTCATCATCTAGAAGTTAGTCATCTCCTCAGCATTACTCACTAAGGCCTCCTCGATAGTCTAAGAGAAGAAGGCATCTGAACTAGGCAGAATATTTGTCTACAAGTACCTGATTCTCTCCACTGACTACAGAGAAAGAGTGGACTATCTGAGACCAGTATCTGATGATTAATAGAGTGGAAAGTCACTTAAATTTGTATATGCATTATTTGAACATGCTCAGGTGAAAAAAATATACAAAGTAAGTTAAAAAAGATTTGGAAATGTAAATGGATTTATTTTTCAGTTTATTAAAACATGGAACTCTTTACATTAATCTGAGTTGAATGGCTGTATACTTTTGTTAATACACAGTGGAAACGAGCACTGCAGTTTCCAGAGTTAGTGCTATTTTAGGAGACAGAGAAGGCTGAGTGTCCTCAATAACTCTCAAGATAAGTCCTTTAAAGTAGTTATTTAAGATATAAGGTTCAGGAGGTTTCTATGGAGATGACTCTTTTTGTGTAGGTGTATCAAAATAAGCATTTGCATCAAAGGAGTGTTCTGAAAAATAATTGTTATGAATTCTGTGTTTTCAGTCCAGAGCTTGTCACACAGTATAATACATTATCCCTGATCTAAATATTGAAGTCAAAAGGAGTAGCAGGCTTCCTCCACCTCTGCAAATCAGATCATACAGATTAAATCCAATCTTATAAAATCCTTCCTTACTATAGAAATGTCTTCACTTTACTCATGTCCCAGATGACAATTCACAGGACAACCACTGCTGGCTCTTCTCTACGCTGATGTGAGGTCCTTCCTTCCCACTTTCATTTCCCTTCACTGATACCATACAGTACTTGAAAGTGCTCAAAACTCTGCCACTTGATGGGACCAGTGCTCCTGTTCTGTGACAATTTTGGTAAATTCCCCAGGTCCTGCCCATCCTGGAAAACCTCCTAGTGTTGCTAGGGTCTTGTAACTGAGCCAAATTCCTGGTGGTGCCCCTCTTCTCCGTGCCTACATAGTGGAGTGAGAGCATGGACACTCCTCAGCATCCCATGAAGCTTGCAGCATCTCAGACTTTTAGGATCCATTTCCCTGATATATGCCCCAATCATAAAACTGCAAGGTGGCCATCTGGCTGATGATGTGTCACAGAGGTGAGGAAAAGTGGCAAAAGGGACACTCTAACAGGGCTACAGTGACTGGTGGGCACTGCAGTGTGGTGTGTGCCTTCCAGCACCAGGCTCGGTTGGGAATGGACCTTGGAGACATGCCTTTGTCTCCATTAGCAGTGAGTACAGATGCTTCTCTCTACCTCACAGAGATCCTTTGTGCCTTTTCTGACTGCATCTTTGTCTTTTTGGTCTTGCTTCTTCAAGATCCTCTGCTCCTTTTCCCACTTTGGAGCTCACATCTCTGCAGAAGTGTAACTTCAAAATTTCCTCTGCTTCTGAGTGTCTGCAGAAGTCTTTGTTTGGGATGGTGTAACACAGATGGGGGCACACTTGGGATTGAGGCATCTACTAGTTAAGCTCTCAGAGTCCACTGAGAAACTTAAATATTTGAACAACTATCTTAACGAAGGGTAAGGGGTAACACCCCTCTGCTTTTCAGAAAAGAAAATGTTTTCATGCTGCACTGTTTTTCTAGGCCCCATTAACCATGCTTCCTAGTGAAGTTAGATAGTCTGCAGATTAAAGTTCAAGAATGTGTTTGCTGAATCCATGAATATATGAACATACCCTAAGGTATTGATTTGCTGTCATCAACTACTGAAAACCAGAAAAACATTTTACTTTAAAAAACCAGGGGTTTAATAACTTGCTATACCTTTAGACCTCCTCCCTGAGTTAAAAATTAACCATTGTAGTTAACAAATCTTTGTCAGCTAGCAGAAAGTTCATTTGCTGATTCTCCAAATATTCAAATAGAATGACATCTGATCCACAGCAATTTCAGCTCATGTGATTACAGACATCTACCAGATCAGACAGGTTCAGCTTTCACTGTTCACTGCCACTTGTCTAAGATTTACCCTTGACCCACATTTTTCAGCTGCTCACATAGAAAAGAAATTGGTAGACTATAGTAGAAATTCAAATGAGGACTACATACCTATCATATAACACATACATAAGACTTTGTGACTTAATAAAAGGTGAAAAATCTATATATGAAGACCAGCATATAACGAATTTAAAGAAAAGCTCTAAATATTTCACATATACATAGATGCTATAGTAAACATACTCCAAAGAGCACCAAGGGAAGTAGTTAATGAAATGTTCAGTAAGAACATCTTGTACATTTTACTGAAAGAACATTACATTGTCTGGAGGAACAGTTTGAAGGAATGATTAATACTATCACTGGCTTCTGTGAAGAATAATTGCAGGAGTCTAATTTTATTAACCTAAAATGGCATACAATGTATCTAGACTCTAAGAAAGATAACATGCAGGAGAGAATGTTACATATATATATACACAGAAAATATAGACTATTAATTACCAGTCAAAATATATGTTATAATATATAAGAAGCATATAAATTTTTTTTGATAGCAAAGGTTTTACGGCTTTTACAGTAATCATTAAATGAAGTTACACAGCAACATATAGAATACCTGTTTCTTTCATATACCAAATCAGAGCTTTAGAGATTATTGCAGTAACTACAACGTTTTCCAGTGTGAAATAAATAAACCATAAGAGCCACATTATATCAACTCTCTATATGAGGATTTATGCACATCTTTCCAGCACCATTAACAAAGACTTATGTAGGCAAATCCTAAGATAGCACATGGAGACTAAACCAGTAAATTTTGCAGAATAGCTATTAGCCTGAAATTATAGTGAAAACACAAAAGGTATTATCTTGTAAGAAATTCAGTATTCTGGGCTTGATCTCTGCGCCCAGAACACAACACATGGAAAAAGAAGTATAAACTGTAAGATTAAGATGTAAATAGTAAGGTAGAGAATGTTTCTGTCTGTACTCTCTGTCATGGGCAAGCAGTGCCAGAGTGCATTGCGGATATGAACTGAAAGCATGTGGATCTGAAGAGTGGGAACAAAGGCCTATATTCAGATGATGTGTCATAGATACCTGATATAGAAGCTGGAATTGCTCTTAGATTCAGAGTCAGGAGGGTGATGAGTGATCCAGGCTGAGGTGCCCAGGACTGGCAGATCCTAATGTCTTGCAGAAGGCCCGGGAGGGCACAAGTATACTAACATGAGATAGCTATGTCCCTCCTTCCAAACTGCAGAATATAGTTTCAGTCTACGGAAAGTAAAGTTACAAAAATATTTTGGAGTATTGAAGAAAAACGTGTTAAGCATCCCCATCTCTGTAGTGCCTATTCCCCAGAGCATGAAGCTCAGGACCCCCAGTATCTCCCCAGTATGGGTTTGGGGCACATATTACTTTACTTTTGCAGTCACTACTGCTGCTAGACTTTGCCAGTCCTGATTTATGGGCAATCAGTTAGCAGAGTCCTATACCTCTTTTTTCTTCTTTTTCCCCCTCTGTGGTTGAGCCATGACTGACATGCTATACCTAATTTTTACTTCTAGGGTAGCTTAATGTTTAAGATTTCACCTTGCCTGAGACTCAAACAATGAATGCCACATCTTTTGTGTGTGCCTTAGGTATTTTCCAAGAGATCATGTGACACTTTGCAACAGTTACAAAAAGCTGGACAGATATTGCATGTGTCTTTCTGGATGACAAGATAGTAGCTAGAAAGCATGTCTAACACCTTTTCCTTTATTAATCATGATCTCATGTAATTAATGTAACTAATACTAATTTTTGTACATCATGTAACATGCATTGTTAATACCATCTGGAGAGCTACTGAAGTCAACATATGGTGACTTTGTTTTCCTGATCAACCAAATAATTTTAAACAATATCTAATGTTTAGACAACCTGTGGTTTAGGGAGGATCTAGCTGATTTCACAGAAGTTCCTGTTCTGTTGTGACAATGAAAACTGAGAAAATACAACAGGTCTACTACCTTTTCTGTCATAATACTGGTAAAATAATCAGTCTTGTAGTAGACTACAGAGCCCATCAACAGGTACTAGAGCTCAGTTGTACTGGGAATGGTACAAAAAGAGGATAAAAGAAAAGTCCTTATTCCTGAAAACCTAAACACATTTTGTGATGTGAACACAGATAATGGAGCAACTGACAGTTTCAGAAACTCCTTGTCCCTCTAGTATATAACAGTAATTAATATTTATTTTAAAAGCAATAATATTATTTGGCAAGGGGCAATGGCCTTTCCAGTTTTCCTTCAGCAAGAATAATTTCCAAATTCAGATAATATCTGCTTCCCTACTGCTTGTGCTAATGGAGAATGCTCCTTCTCTCATTTTGAGCTATGAAATTTAATTGCCCAGAGTGGCTGATACTTATTTTCAACAACTGCTGAACAAACTCTTTAAAATGTTATAATTGCATATACAGGAATCCTTAATATAATACCCATCTTGTGGCATTAAAAATGTAAGCTTATGCAAGGGAGATAAAGAGCTCATGGGCCTTATGAAACATCTTCATTTGGGGAAGGGCATATCTTGTGCTTTATTCTGCTTTCACATTTATTACAGACAGAAGTAAAGTACTTAATTTACATGAACTTTTCCTGTTTTGCACAGGTAGCATTGAGAGGCTGATTCAGCTCTTCCTTTCCCAGGTGGCTTTTTCAGTGAACCTGAGTACCTGAATGTCACATCTCATCTTTGGTAGTTACTGTGTAGTGTTTGTTTGTGTGACAAACAGTGACAAAGCCCTTCTCCTCACAAGTATTTTCATCTCATAATTTGTAATTCATATGCAAACTTTTTTCTCGGAAAGAAAAAAGTCTTTAGGTGAGGGGGGAAATGAGTTGGAGGTAGGTAAACAGAGAATTAGAAAGATGGTCCTTATTACATAATACTTCAGTTAAAAAAGTTCATTTTACTAGGCTGAAAATCAAACATTTCAGTTTACAGCTCTCCCTTTGCCATCTACAAATGTATTTGTGTCCTTTATAACCACTTCTGCTTAATCGAGATCTCTTATCCTACATGAAGGAAAGGATTATTTTACTTATGACCCATGTCATAAGTAAGATAACTGAGACTCTGCATAAAGCACGCTGTCAAAATGGGGAAGAGATCCATCAGCACTGATTGGCTTTGCAGTGGACTGAGGAGTGTGCACACATTCAGCTGGCACAGCTCCACTTGAAAGTGGGGAAAGCATCTCCTCAAAATACGGTAACTGAGTTGTTTGTAGTCATGTAAGTATTTCTTCACAGAGGTCCTGGACTTAGATAAATTTGATAGATCTGAGAGTTGTTTAAAAGAATTGGCCTCAAGTAAAATATCTAGGGCTGCCAAATTATCTGAAGCAATATAGAAAGCATTTGTGCCAGCATCTGATATCTTTGTTCCTCTAAACAACTGGGTTCTCAAGTGCTTCTACTCACACTGGGAACAAACACATTTCCACTATAATTTAGCATCTCCTCAGAGCACCTTGTATTATTCTGAGGACATCCTTAGAAAGGTCTTTTCCTTAATTAGAAAAGGAAGCAGCAATGTAGGGTTACTGAACATGCATAGCTTGTACCCAATTGTGGTAGAGAAGATATTACAGAATGTTTTTTATGGTTTAAAGTTGGCCCAATTTTCATGAAATACTTTCATGCCATTTTATAGATTTTTTGTGGTTTCTAACACTTTTTTGTTTGATTTTTTTCTTTAATTTTCCCTGCTGTTCATTAAGTACTGTTTGCTGATGATTGTCCTAACCTCAGCCTTGAAACGTCAGGGTACATATCAGGTGGATATTATTGTAATCAAACTATTAAGGCTGGTTAAGAACTGGAATAGCTGAAATAAAATATTGCATATGTTATAAAACTTCAAAGACTTTGTCAACTTAAAATTAATCATGGTTCCAGGTCACATTTAGAAAATCATCTCTAGCAAAAGAAGGGGTCAAGTCAATCTTCACTTTTTGTGAAAAATCTTCCTGGAAAAAGGGAATCTCTTTTATTCTGTCCTGAAACCAGAAGCTTCACTTGTCTCCACTGATCGAGGCAAATCGCTCTAAAAGTACAAATATATTGGC
Source organism: Lepidothrix coronata (assembly GCF_001604755.1). Taxonomy (NCBI): domain Eukaryota; kingdom Metazoa; phylum Chordata; class Aves; order Passeriformes; family Pipridae; genus Lepidothrix; species Lepidothrix coronata. The sequence goes on along the minus strand of NW_016690246.1, from coordinate 4,882,155 downwards.
AATTCCCTGAAGTGCTACAGAAGTCAACCTCCTTTGCTTTATTCCTTGCCTGCAGGATAGCTGAGGGAGTGAGTGCGGAGAGAGAAGGGATGCAACACAAGGCATGTGTGAGTGTCAGGAGTCTGTGGGCAGCAGTGCCCGGCCTGGAGGGCAGCTCAGCCGCCATGACCATTAAATTGCCGATATCCGCACACTTGAAAGAAATCTGGATTATGCCCGGTAGGATATCCACCTCCTTGGAGGCAGCATGTTTTGCAGGGGTTCTGCAGCCATCAGATGGCAGTAGCTTTCAGTGGTCACTCCTGGCCTAGTTTGTATTCCAAGCACTGAGCAAAAAGAGAGGTTAAAGACTGCATAGCCCTTCAGTTCCTACATAAATCTCATTTTGCAAAAAAACTAAGGCCATAGCATAAAAGATAAATTGGTGTCATTTACGTCGTAGGGTGTGAGCCTGAGGTCTCCTCTAGGGGCTCATTCCAGGCTCTGAGTTCTGGGCAGCTGGGTTTGTTGTATAACTATGTCATCATCAGCTGAGTTTTGGTATTTTGTTTTCCAGAATTACTAGTGCAATAATAATGAGCCCAGTAGTAATCTTTGCAAAATCCCTTCTCATTGCCTACTATATTGAAGTAGAATGAAAACAGATTGGCAGCAGGCATCTAGAAAATTAGATATTAACTTTCAAAAGTGCATGCTAGTTTGCCCTGTAATAGCTGGGAAGCAAGAACATTATGTTTTAGCACTGAACCTTTTTGTGGAATCAAAATATTCTCTCGCTATAGCCCGGTTCACATCTGCTGTGGGCTTTAATGTTGTTAACAATACTTGTGATTGCAGTAATAGAAATGTAGTCAGGGAAAAGAAAGGGAAAAGCCCTCTTATTTGCATTCAGGACTCTAACTCTAACAATGCAGTTAATCCTACTGCAATTACTGGGGAAAAAAGAAAGGAACAAATCTGAGAAAAGAAAATTAATGTGAAAAAAACCCACTCCTCTGCATTTAATTAATGTTAAGGATGTGAAATAAGCCCCCATAAGGAAAGAAGTGCACAACTGTGACAGAAAATTTGGATCAAAATCAGGACCTTGATAAAGACTGTTATTATAGAAATAATGTAGTTGACCACAGAGAAAGTCAAAGGGAAAAAATACTCCCTTTAACTATAAGGAGATTTAGGGCAAATCAGATAGCTGAGGCTGTTATTAAAGTGATTATGGGTTATAGGTTAGAGGTAGCAGTGTTCCTGGAAGGGAAGTTGCATAATATTAAGAGTTGCTACTCTGCCCTGTGCCCATGAGTTCAGATATTTCACCAAGCAGTGCTGATGGGGCAGAGGAGCTCCAGCCCCTTTGCTTTCTCCTTCCCAATAAACCTCATAGAAGACTACAAATCGTTTCCCTGCAAGGAGTTAAAGAAAAGGTACCCCCAGTCTCCCTGGTTTCAGCCAAGGGGCTCTTGTCCATTTAATCTCATTTTTTTCAATTTCCTATTTTATTTTGAGCACTTTGCTCCTCATTTCCTTTCTTTCACTGCTGCCTGACTTGAAACTTCATTGGCTATTTTCTACTTTTGACATCTGTGGCTTGAACTCCTGCCCATCATTATCTCAGGAACCTAAATGTGAATGTTCTTTCCCAGGTTTACTCCGTCACGTAACTCTTATTACATGAAAACCCATCCATCCTGCTTTCTAAAGTCTCTAATTACTCATAATATCACATTTTTTTCCTAGTTGCTAGTGTAACCAGCCTTCCTGAATGGGTTTCATCTATCTCCCTTAAGTTATTTACACATTAGAATTCTGCACCTGAGCTGCTCATCCAGGTTTCCTTTGGCAACTGTTCACAGGAATAGACACTTGTGCTGTGACTCATCTGACTTGTTTTACACCTCTTCATTGGGATGAGATGCATTCTGGAAATGTCCATCTTACTGAAAATAATAAGACATTATACAAGTAGGTCAGGTGAACTTGTTGACATTGTAGCTGTGTAAAATGAGGTGAGATGAATGCCTCTGGTATGCTTCTTCAGCAGGCAGGACACAGAAAACATATAGCAAGAATTTATTTGAGACTTCTTACAACTAACTCTAAAGCCAGTTTCCAAGAATGATTAAAAAACCTGAATAAATTTTACACTGTACCTGATTTTTATTGCAAACGCAGGTGTACTATTTTCAGACTATTAAATAATACCAAGAATCATTCAAAACCATGTTTTCTTATATGTCAGTTTGTTCCCTGCTGCCTATAAAAAACATGTTTTTAATCTTAATGACTAAGAAAAATTGTAATTTAAGAGAAACTTTATGGTATATTGTTAAAATAAGACAAAAAAATTTGTAGGAGTAGGAATATAATCCATATATATTATGAAACTATCTCCAGTGCTGTGAAATAGGATATTGAAATTATTAGCTGTCTGAAAACTACTCTTAGGTATTCTTTTTGATATATATGAGTATTTTGCAACACTTCTTTCTGATTGTTAAATTACATTCTTTTGTAACAAAAGAGTTTTTGTCTTTAAGTCATTCTCCAAAACAAGATGTGTCAAAACACTTGGCTATATCATTGCTCACTACATATCGGGATATACAACAATGGATTTATATGACATAATGATGTTTCACAATTTCTCAAATCACTTGGAGAATAACACTATTTACTGTACAGTTATGTTGGCCATCTAAATTTCGGCTGGTTCGGCAAGCACTAAACTGCACTGTTAATACATCATAATTGCATCTTCCTGCCTCTTTCAATGAACCACTGCCCTGTCACAGGGGGCTCTTCAGCCTCCTTCACTAGTGAGGCCAGTGCTGAGATCTTCTGCTTTACCCTGGTTCACCTCACTGAAAAGATCACTGTGGGCTGTCTGGCTCATCCATTTGACTCAAACTCCCTTTTATTTCTTTCAGTGGATTATGCTTCACTGGTGCATCTAATCAGTGCCTTGCCTTGAGGTCTCCAGAGAGTTCATCCCTTTCCTATGTGACCATTCTTTTCTTCTGCTCGATCGTTTCTAGCCTTGTTGCTGCACCAGTGACTCCATATCCAGTTTTCTCTTCATTAATTTTTCTGTCTTCTGTTTACACTGTCTCCCTAGCAAATTGCTTCACCTGGGATTCCTCTCCTGATGTGGCCTGCAGCACCCACCTCAAAAACTGCTTCTCAAAAAAACTTTAGTCAAGATGGTTATGAAATTCAACCAATGAAAAATTTCTTTGCAGAAGTGCGGGTGAGGGTATGTCAGAGTTTCACAATATGAAACAAAAAAAAAATAATCTAAAATATATCTCATGTATATTGTTGCCTTTGTTCCTATTTTTACTATGTTTATTCTTCCATAATGGTAAGTATTCACATAATGTATTTATAAAGCCTAACACAACTTTTGTATTACTGAAATATTGAAGATTAACAGAATGCTAGAGATAAAACCTGTGAAGATGAATGCTGATTATGGTGCAATATTTGGTACAACAGTATATGCAAAAAACCAGATGTTTTTGCGAGGTTTAATCTTTTTATCTTGAGTGCTTCTATGAATCCTGTTATTGTTGTATCTCCCAATTATACCTCATCAGTTATAGAATATTTGTCTTCCTAATTCCAATGCAATGCAAATATGTGCTATTCTTCCCATTTAACAGATAGAGAACTAAAGATACAAACTAAAAAGGAAACAAGACACAAAACCGACACTGACATCGAAAGCACATCACAGCTGAGAAATCCAGATTACTAAAAACAAACGTCAAACACTCATTTGATAAACTTTACTCACTGTAAACATCACTGTAACTGTCTGCACATTGCAAGTCTCATTAAAGAGACTTTATCATTAAAGAATTTATCATTATTTATCATTATTTATGATCATTAAATATTTATCATTAAAGCATAAAATTGTGTTAAAACCTAGTTAAAATGAATACCCTAGCTAAAAGGCTAAAATACTAATATTTTTACACCACATTAGAAGCTTGGAGAATATGTATTACTCATCAAAAACACTTCCAAAAGAATGATGATCCTCAATCCTTCTTTCTTAAACTAATGATTGAACAGCAGAGGACAGGGGATTATTAGAAAAAAAAAAATCCATCAGAAATGGAATAAAGCTTTTCCCAAAAAGAAAAAAAAAGGGGTGGTGGTGAGAGGAAGTATTTCAAACATTTTAAAAGCCAAAAGTCTGCTAAAGGAAGGGTTTGTTAGTGAATAAGACTCTAGTAAACAAAGAATCTAGTACAAGCCTATAGATTAATTTCATATTTTTAATTTTTTTGCTTTAGCTGTCATTATAGGAAAGATTAAGGATTTGCCTATGCTGCAGATTTTCTTTATAGGTAAAATTCTGAGGACTGTATCAGTGTGAACTGGTAATAGGACTGATACCTAGCAATTTGATAAAAAAAGAATAGAAAGTGGCAAATGGGCAATCAGTTGTCAAAAAGGGCTCTTCCTTGCTCCAGCAGATCAATAAGTCTGATATGATTATCAGAAGAATTGGTAGAAATCAGAATTACAATTAATTAGCAGAAAAAAAAGGTAAATATCAGACTGGTGACCTGTCACTAGTGAGGTTCTCAGGGCTCCACCTTAGGCCCTGTGCTCTTCAGCATCTTCATAAATGACTTGAACATAGGACTGGTAGGGCTACTAAGCAAGATTACAGATTACACAAAACTGGGAGGAGCTGTTGACTCCCTCGAAGGAAGGGAGGCCCTGCAGAAAGACCTTGACAAATTAGAGTGCTGGGCAATCACAAACCGTATGAAGTTCAACAAGGGAAAGTGCCGGATTCTGTACCTGGGATGGAGCAACCCTGGATGTTTGTACAGATTGGGGAATGAGATGTTGGAAAGCAGTGCCATGGAAAGGGTCCTGGGGGTCCTGGTGGATGGCAAGTTGAATAGAGTCAGCAGTGCCCTGGCAGCCAGGAGGGCCGACTGTGTCCTGGGGGCATCAGGCAAAGCATTGCCAGATGGTCAAGGGAGGGGATTGTCCCGCTCTGCTCTGCACTGGTATGGCCTCACCTTGAATAGTGTGTGCAGTTTTGATCACTGCAATATAAGAAAGATATTAAGCTATTAAGAGTGTCCAAAGGAGGGCAATGAGGATGGTGAAGGGCCTTGAGGGGAAGCTGTATGAGGAGCAGCTGAGATCACTTGGTCTGTTCAGCCTGGAGAAGAGGAGACTGAGGGGAGACCTCATTGCAGTTACAATTTCCTCATGAGGGGAAGAGGAGGGGCAGGCATGGATCTCTTCTCTGTGGTGACCAGTGACAGGACCTGTGGGAATGGCCTGAAGCTGTGTCAGGGGAGGTTTTGGTTGGATATTAGAAAAAGGTTCTTCATGCAGAGGATGGTTGGGCACTGAAACAGGCTCCCCAGGGAGCACAAAGCCTGACAGAGTTCAAGAAGAGTTTGGACAATACTCTCAGTCACATGGTGTGACTCTTTGAAATGGTCCTCTGCAGGGCCAGTAGTTGGACTCAATGATCCTTGTGGGTCCCTTCCAACTCAGTATATTCTGTGATTCTGTGAAGTAAGATATATTGGACAAGTGTCAGAACAACATTTGTAGAAGAAAGCCGTAATTTGCAAAGCTCTGGCAATTCTCTGAAGAAGTCACGGGTTATTTGGATAATGTTGATTCAAACTTGCTAACTTAAATTTTCAGAAAGAGATAAACAACATTAATGAAATGGAATTGTCATGGGGTAGAAGGGTAAATCCTCTCCAAAATTACTATGTGAAAGGTAGGAATCAAAGGGTAGGGAGAACAATAATTTTTCACAGCAAAGAACCAACAGCACTCCAGGGATCTGGATTCATAAATGCTGTGGAAAAGTGGTGAGCTGAAAGGTGATTTTTTGTGTAATGATAAAGAATTAATCAGGATAGTAAAAGCATAAACTGGATGTGAGGAGTGACAAAACAGTGTCATGATATTGAGCAACGAAATGACAGATGAAATCAGTGTCAATAAACAGAAAGTCATGCACTGAGAAAAATTAACCTTCACTGTTCATACACAGTGATGGACTCTAAATTAGCTATCGCTACTATTGAAAATAACCTTAAAACACCTAAAAATATCAATGAAATGTTTGGTTGCTTAGTCTACAGCAAGAAAAAAAAGACAAATTAGGAATTATTGGGAAAAGAAAGAGGAATTAAAAAATTCAAATGGATATGTAAATCCTTTGTACACCCATATCTGAACAATAAATTGGGTTCCTGGTAATCCATTTCTGAAAGGTTACAATGTAACTAGAGAGCACAGAGAAGGGTGATAAGGATAAATTGTGCTACAGAAGAGTTTCTATACAAGCAGAGATTAAACAGATAGGATTGGAAAAGATGATAAAGGGAAAATCATGAAGCCTATAAAAATAAATAAAATTTTAAAAAGTTCAGAAAAATGAGTAAAAAAAGAATTATTCACTGTTTCTTATAACATCAGAATTAAGAAGGAAACTAATGCATTAGGTACGAGGCTTGAAACAAATGAAAGGAAAAACATTTTCACACAATAAAGCTGAAAAAACATGGAGAAGAGTCATCTCTATTTATTAAATTGTGGCAACAGCTTCTGGCTCAGGAAGTCCCAAGGGCGTTGAGCTTCAGAGGCTGGGATGCTATATCAGAAATAAAGATAATTTGATTTGATCTATTTCCTATATGTTTTCCTTAACAATCTATTAGGCTACACTTATTCTAGGATTAGTCATATTTTTACCTGAAATTAGACTACTTCACTGACATTTAACGGTTCTGAAAAAACACCAAAAACAGCACAAAAAGCTCCTTCTTTAAAAAAAAATTAGAAAAAAAAGCTACAAAGGCTTTAACCTTTAACTATATGTTTATTTAGAGTGCATTTTTCTGGAAAACAAGAACATTGTTAAGATGATGTTGATGCAAGTGATTTGTCAGGAACTGTTTGTATGCTTGCAGAGAACAATGATGAAGATATAGTAATGATTAGAAATGAAAGAAGTATCAGAAGTGAGACTATAATCATGAATATTTAGATAATTGTGTAACAATGTACAACTGAATTAATTCTGAGCGCAATCATCCAAGTACATACTGAACTGAACAAGAACACTCTATAAGAAATTATTGAGGCTTTAACTATAACATAAATAACACTGTGGCACAAAGTGTTTGGATATGCCTTCAGTGGAGAGGAGACAAGCTGAGATAAGAAAGGAATCAGAAGAATTTTGTCTAAGGACAAGAAGTATTATTCTCAGACCCTAATGTTATACATGTGATCAGGGCTACATTGTCAGAATAACATAAAGTGTTTGGTAAGTCTACATTGTGGTATTGCTGTTGCATAAATTATAGCCATTTCTCCAGGTAAATCTAAGCATTTGTCCTTGGCACTTAACACAAGTATGATCCACTGATCTAATTGCTACTTCTAATGAAGCAAATTCATTTGTAGCTGAACATTGCATCCACATCCTTGTTCACAAAGGTTTATCTTTTAGGCAGTAAAACTGATGTGAACCTCACATGCACAAGCCCACAAAAGTGGGCATTTTCCTGAGACTTACTCCAGCCCCGAGGGGCTCAGTCCAAGCTGTGTGCCTTCTCAGAGCAGTAGGGAAGTGATATGTCCTGGACATGTGCATTGGTCAAATAAAAAAAAAGAAGTACCATTTATTTTTTAAAAAACTGTTTGCCATTCTTTTTAATTGGGTATTTACTGCAAATGGTCCACATCTGAGTTATCTAGCTTGGCCAGCTCAGGCTTATAAAGGGCATAATGCCACTTCTGATTTGATGCTGTGTGAGGTGTTTTCAGAACAAAGAATCATAGTCACTTAACTGTTCCTCTTCCACAAACGTACAGAAACAGGATTATTTTCAGTGATCACAAGGTGGCTTCAGTGTTGCTGTGAACATGGATGAAAAAAATACTTTTTAAAAAAATCAAAAATCTCTTCATCAGAAGTTTGCATGGTTGTGTAACTATTCAGCACCCCTGAATGAATGCAATGAAGACTGGACAGGCACATAATAGAGACTGGACGGTCATGGCCAATTGAGCTTTAAATGTGGTGGTCTAGGAGGATGACAGATGTGATGGTGTGGGCTATTTATTATGACACATTCCTGAGAATCTGTGTAAGTGCTGGGGTGGCTAATCTCATCTATGTCCCTTGTGGTAGCTTATCACTCTCGTACATAGGTCATTTAAACTGTTTTAGTTGACAGGGCATCATAAGTGCTATATACTCCAGTTGGAAAAACATGACAAGTGCTCACTAGGTCTCCTCTGGTTATCTTGCTGAAAACCAGAGAAAACTATATTCATGACATGTTGCCTAAGAGAACCCTCAAGGGCATGTCTACACCAAGCTCTATCTGAAACCAGAAACAGTGTGAGAACAATGGAAGAGAGTCAAGAGGAAATGGACAACGATGATCAGGTCATTGGCTAAAACACAGTGGCATAGAAGGAAAGGTTGAAGCATCTGGAATACTAACTCTAGGAAAAAAATGGTGGGAGGTAGTCATCTTCGGGTATATAAAAAACCTGTTGTAGAAAATCAAGGAATAAACTCAAAACCAAATATTATCAAGTCTGCCATGTCTAGGACAAGAAATAATACTCTTAAACTGAAGCAATGTTTAGCATATAGAACAGTGTAATGGTGTAGTAGGTTGCTCAGAGAAGTTATGGGATGCCCATCACTGAGCACCTTTAGGAACAGACTAGAAAAATCTATATCAGCAACTATTTAGACAGAGCTTATCCTACCTTTGGGCAAAGAGATGAGCTGGATGACCTCTCGAGGTCATTTCTGGTCTTATTTTCCTTGACCTTATGACCATGTCAGTCTGCCCAGACTGATGCATTTGGGAGCAAGATCTTTCGCATATTACTCTGATGCATTTCAAGGCTGAAATTTTCCCTTCACTGAATAAATGAATCCACTTATGGTAGCTTGGGGGTGCCTATACCAGACTTCAGTATGGTCTGCAGATCTGCTGTTTAGCATCAAATGACTGCCTTAGACATCCAAAAAATACATGGTGTGAATCAGGCTGGGTAAGAACACCTTTGTGCTTAGGGGTCAGCTGGGGAGACAGCTCTGCTAACCACTGTCAAACACCATCTGTGAGAGAGTCACACAAAGTGACACTTCTCTGTCCCAGGCATCACACATTCTTTCCACAGTCCAATGCATGTGACTGCTTGGTTTGGTCCGTGACAGCCAGCAGTGCAGTGGAGTGCAAGCAGCTGCCATAAGCTGTCCTCAGACTCTCCTTCTAGCTCCTTCTCATAGGGCTCTCGTTTTAGGCGTTGTACACCTATGTGCTGAGTGCTGGTGACACACGGCACTCTGCTTACAGACCACAATCTGCTGTTCTCTGTTATAGGGGTCAGATTTCCAAACTCACCACTTTTCCTTTGATAAGCAACAAGTGTTGCTGTGCTATTTCTGGTCTACAGGGAATTCCTAGGGAACACTGCAAATACTGTGGCAATATTACCTAGTATCAGCTGAAGTGTGTGAGGGAGTTGCAAGGTACTGCCTTGCTGGGGAGAGAAAACTGGGTCATATTAAATCCAGTAGGTATGTCAGCCATTCTTAATTTGGCATAACTGCAGACAGCCATTGATCTCTGTTACAGAAGAGATGGATGAAACACTATATGCACAGCTAGTGTGCAAGCAAAACTGTGGGTCCAGGGGCTGCCTGAACTCCTTAAATCATATGTCTGAGGAGTAGAGAGGTCTACAGGGTTTCTGCTTTCTCAAATTCCCACTACAAAATCACCCTTTTGTTTCATATCTCACACCAGCTCTGGCTAGCTACAGTCACCTGTGAGACGTAGTGTCCCATCGGATCTCAAGCTGCATCCTTGTGAGCACTTCAGCCACAGTTTCTGTGCCCAGGGCGGGTGGAGCAGCCAGCAGGGCAGGTGTCCTTGCCCAAGGATAGTTGGATGATCTTTAAAGGTCCCTTCCAAATCAAACCATTGTACGATTATTTAAATCCACAATTGTTATAAGAAAGGAGTCAATGAAGTCTACTGCTGCAGCAAAGATCACAGGTTTCCCTGAGATCTGGTATCAGAGCTAGTGGTTCAGAACCTTGCTCTGCAGTGCACAGGCTATGACAAGAAAGATACTTGATTTATGTTATTAAGGTAACTTATCCAAAGAGGAATTGTGGGCAAGAGAGAAATTCAGCATGGGGGTTTCAAAACACTAATTGATGCAGAACCTGTGCTGACCTAGAGGACTCTTCCTGCAAGGAGAGGTAGTAAGAGTAATGCTGGTGTTCATCTCATAAGTCAAGGGACTTTGAATCATGAGATATCTTGAATCTCTTAGGAAAAACAAGAAGACCCAAGTATGGGTCTCTTAAACCTTTCGACAGAGACCTAATACTGTGCTAGTGAAACAACATTCAGATGTTATGATGAATGTCATAAGACAAAGCTTTTTTCTTCTGTCTGTAGCTCATTTAAAACTACTAATTGTGATTTATACAATGATTGGCTATTTTTACTGTTAAAGATACTAAAGTGACTAAAAGTGACACATGAGCTTCTTCATACTAGAATTTAATTAACCCAAATGCAGGATTTTAAGTTCACATGTTCTCATTCTTGTTCTGAAGTTATTTTTGTTTTCACAACCACTTCCTTAATAACACTGGCAAATGCCAATTCAGATTATCATGGTGTAGCATACGCTGCTACATTCTCTATTCAGCAGTTTTCAAAGTTTCTTACACATCCTGATACACATGCACGCATGCACACAAACACGAGCCTGCATATGTGCCTATGCAAAACAGTTACAGAAATTAAATGAAAAATAGAAAATGGCATGAATTCTGAAAAGTGAAAATAGATTAAGATGTTCTTAAAATATGATTATGCTTCAAAGTATACTGACAGAAGTTTTTGATCATTTTTGATTTCTGCTTTCAGTTACCAAACAAGTCTTCTCCAAAATACGCTGCTATGCTCCTAGTTGCTGTTTCTCTATGGTGCTCAGTTGGCCTATCTTAATGATGATGAGATGGATTGACAGTAATTTTTGCTGGTATCAACCAGATAACAAGTCTGCAGAGCACTGAACTTTTGTAAATGATTTCTTGAGGGACTTCGTATACTTGATTCTGGCTTTTACTGAGAAATATGTTGGTCAAAATGAAATGTCCTCCCCCTTCTTTGAGGTTTTAATAAGGCATTTATCATCTCTTAAAATATTATTATCCTCACAGAATAACTTCTATTTAATACTGTTTGGAAAATGGATGATATTTTGGATGCTAATGAAATGAGCATGATTTCTTTATCCTTAGTTTTTTAAAGCTCATCTTGTGCATCAGATGATCATGTCATGTTCACTTCTCTTTTATTTCCCTGTGAGAGCTTTATTGCAAGATACACATTGTTTTGCCTATAGACAAAAAGGCTGACTAACCCTGTATCTGTGCAGCTACATTGCTGACAAGTACAGATAATAAACAAGGAGGCATTTTGCTTTGTCTTGTATTTAGACAATATAGAGGTCACAACAGAACAACACCTACACAGAGTATCAACAAGCCCAAGTCCACATTATCAGGTTTTGAGTTTGTCTTTGGTCAAAGTTTGATTTAAGAGAAAACAAAAGCTCAGGTTAAATCCCCACCTGGTATAAACTGATGCAGCTCCACTGAATTTGGTTTACACCAGATGAGAATGTAATCTTCTGTTTGTTGACTGGAAGCTAGATCAAATATCTTATCCAGGCTAAGTATGGTAAAAACAATTGCGTCCATTCTGACCTGAACTGTTGAAGGTGTCTCTTTCAGCTACAGGTTTTGTGTAAATAGAGGTTGAAGCAACGTGTCTCGCAGTTCTCTCCTGTGGGTGCTGCTCATCACTGTATCAGCACCTGGTCTAAACATTGGGATGATTTCAATATAATTTAGGAAGTTCTGTTTGTGTTGTTAGAAAGTAAATCGGACAAACCTTGTGTAACTTTTTCATTTGCTTACCCTGCTACTAAGTTTGAATCTATTCTAACTGAAAACCAGTTTCTGTAACATAAATAAAGAGCCCACATTAAAAAGAGATCAAATCTTGCCTGATTTGCAAGTTGTCTGTATACACTCATAGGATCTGAATACTGGAAAACAGAAAAACTCCCTAAAACCTGCAATATTAGAGAGTTTCACAGGGAAATAAAAGATAAAGTAGAAAATTAGTCTGAAATAGGTTTAAAAATGAAAAAAACCCCCACCAATTTTTGTTTTTTTCATTGTATTTTCATTTTTGTCAGTTAAGGCTTAATTTAATTGCTGTAAGTTACACACGCCAACTGTAACAGACTTGGAAGTGAGCCTGAATACAGTAGTAATCAGAGGAGTCCCTGAATATCCCTGTGGCATTAACCTCCAATGCTATTTACTACTGTTATTAAATCTATATGTTTGGTGACTGAAATCTGAATTCTCTCTGAACATCATAATTTTCTTATATATAGCCAGAACTGTGGTATATATGAGAAAGTTCTTCTGCTGCTTTACAGACCCATGTCGTTGCCCTTTCTGGCTGGACACAACATTTTTCCAAAATGAATATTTCTTTCACTTAATGAACTGGGTGCAGAGTCAGTTAAAGGAGAGTTGACAGACTGGTTAAAGAGGTGACCACCTTAATTTCACAGAGGGCAGTCAGAGGCTCCCATTAAGCCCTACACTGTACAGCAAAACTTGCAATGGGTGTCCACACAGAAAACGCATAGAATACCTCTGAATATTTTTAATGTATTATTGTTGCTTACAGGTAAACATCCTACAGTCTCATCTGGACAGTTCAGAAATAAAGGTCTTGCCACATATATTACCAGTACCTGACATATTATGAATCACTTTAAATATAAGTTCTCACTAATATAAATTTTCGTCAGCAGAAGAGCTGGCATTAGATATTGTTTCTCGTTCTGTTATTTTGCTAAAGGCTTCTTGCACACCTTTGATAAAGTGAAGGTAGCTTTAAAAGAGTTTCAATAACAAAGTGAAAATCAGGCTTATGTTAATTTGTCCATTAGAATTGGGGATGACTTGGGAAGTTGATTGTTTATTGTCTATGCACTTATTGCTGCTCTTTACTATTAAAAAAAAATTAAGATTATAAAGAAGAGACAAAACATTGTATTTTTAAATACAAGTTAGATCAGATTAAAAGCTTCTTTGTATTTGGCATAGTAAAAATAAGAGACCAAAATGAAAACTTTTACGCTAGAATTATAAGAAAATAAACTTCTCTGATAACTCAGGTTGCACAAAGTCTACATTACTGGTTGTTTTGTGAGAGTACTACATTTAGTTCAATGAATTCCAGTTCACTAACCATTTTCCTACTTACTTTTAAAATGTAACATTTTTCCAAGCGGTTCTATTCCACCGGGCATCCTTGCTTTGAATTATTTGTCCATTAGGTAACTCACTGACTCCTGCCAGCCAACTGGCTTCCCTGGAACTAGTCTTGTTTGTTAACTCTGGGCCTTTGGTTGTTTAAAACCCCTTTAGCTTTGTGTTGTTTGGAAGTTCAGCATGAACTGACCTCCTATTCTAAATCAGCTAAGCAAACAGGAAAAAATTTGACAATTCCCTTAAGAAAAAGAATCAACAGCAAAACCAAACCCCAACTATTAGATAATATACTGTTATGTAATATGCAACAATTATGCAAATATGAATCTCAAAATTTGTTATTTCTACGAGATATTACCTTATAGTACATGCAGGCCTATTTGCCACATTAGAACCACGCTGAGGCACATGTGTTCAGGGAGCAAGCAAGTGAGCGGCATCTGGTTTGGGAGAGTACTGGTGGAGGGGGTGAGGCACTAAACTGTGGAGCGCCATTTCGAAATCACAATAACCATAAACTACAGACCTTCCCCAGATAACTTGTGGTCCATAATAATAATAAATGCAGTAAAAAGCACTTCATTCTCCTGCCTCAGTAATCCATAAGACCTTTGAGAGATTTTTGGACTCTGTTCCATTCAAAATGCCCTTTATTTTCTGTCTTTCCTTTTATCTGCAAATCACTGCCCTTGCCTTTCTTCCTATCACGCATTGGCCACAACATTCATCTTGCCTCTCTGCTACAGTTCCTGCTGCCTACATTGTTAATTTTTAATTGTTCTTAATATCAGCACCCTCATTTCTTGCCTTACTTCTGCCTGGCAGCAGACCCTGACTTTTACCACTGTTAATCTAATTATATCTTCTAGATTGGCACTCAGTGAAAATATTCATGTCTTTAGCAGGATGGATTACCAGCACACCTCAGAGAGCAGTGTTATTGCTTAAGGGGAGAAAAATTAGTAGCTTATATAAATAGACAACTGAAGTGACTAAAGTGATCTAAGTGAATGCTGTAAAGGCCTTTGTTCCTCAAAAACAAACAAACAAAAGAAACAAAAAGTAAAACAAAAGCCATAACAGAAAATAGTGTAGTTAGTAAAACTGATATTGAAACTCAAGAACTTGAAATTCAAGCATATTTTCTATGCTGTCGTAACTATGATTTGCTTAATTCTTCTCTGTTGGCTTATTATTTATAATATTGAAGGAGTAGAATGTCCTTTTTATGATGATTTGAAGTGGAACAATTCAGAGGAAATCCCCAAGTGAGACAATGATTCATCAGTGGTGACTCAGTCAGGATTTGTCCCTTGAAGTCAGCACTAGCCTAATGCCAGGCAGATGGTTTGTGCGGTAAAAAGCCAAGCTGCAGTTCCAAACTTTTCAAGCAATTAAAGAAGCCAAAGCAATTTTTGTAACAACAAGGATTTCACTGTGCTCCGGCCGTGTTTTGCCATAGTCATGTCTTAATGTTTTTCCAGAATTTTCAATTCAATAAAACATAGCTTTTTGGTAAAGGACAAAATTATGAATAGGTTTTTAAGTGGTGGGTTTATCTAAACTGGATTAAAGCAACTGAAAAGTGATGACACTTGGTGGCTGAACTAAATGTCTCATTTGGGCTTTGTTTCTACTGACTATAGAAGACGTCCATGGATGAAGCAGCAGCAACCCAGTACATTAGAGAGAATCTGCACACAGCGATTGTAACAGTAAAATATGTCAGTCGCTGTGATGGGAATCACATTGAGGCTGTAAGGCATTTGTATGGAGAAAATAGGTCACTGTGGTGTATTTTGATCAAAAATCTTAGTTTGTAGGACAAAGCCTGCACCTAGTTTCTAGTGAGTTCAGTAGAAGTGGAAGATCTTCCTCTATTAGCCTGGATAACCCAGCTTGGTATTCACAGCATGGGAGCTGTCTCTAGGAAGAAAACTCACAGTTCAGAGGCAAAATATCAGTTTATTTCTTGTGTACCAATTCATCACAGATAATTTTAGGCCTGTTTCAAGAGTTCAAGAAATAAAATTTTCTAGTATCTTGTTCCTTTTTTGATCTGGTGCTCTGTGGTAGAAAAGCAGTCATACATACGACATGTGAAGAACTCATATTCAGACCAGAGAATAACTAAGCGGCATCAATAACATCTGTCCTCTCTTTTATCTCCTTAAGTTCAGGTGGCTTTTCTGTCTTCTGACTGCAAAAATGTTTTGAATGCACATGTATATAGCCAAGAAGAATTCTGAGCCAGAAACCTGTATTTGAATTGTTCAGCTAGGCTCTCCCCTTGGTTAAAATAACAAAAGTTGTGTATGAAGTCCTGGTGAGATCTTGCAAAACCTTTTCCACACTGCTAAACCATGGGGCTTTCACACACCAGGTTATATTTTCTGCAGTTGTTTCCAGTTCAGACAAAGCTGGAACGAGAGAGCAGGAGTTATGAGATACCAGTAAATGTCAGTGCTAATGTTATTCAGCGAGCCAGATATTTCTAGCCCTAGTCAGTGTTCATTCAAGCACAGTCAGCTAATCTATACTATTGCCATGTACTTGTGGTAGGAACATCAAGATTATTTGAGGAAAAGATAGCTGGAACAGGCAATCCTGTATCCAGAGGGCTGGGTAAATACTGAGGCTGGGGAAAAGTGAGCCATATTTTCAAATTGCTTTGTAGGATCTGTGCTTTCTTCTGACAATTTCAGGGAAAATAAACCCTTAGCAATATGAAGACAAGTGTCCCTCAGAACAATAAATATCTACCACTCTTGACAAATGATGCCAAGAATCACATTTCTGGAAATAATAAAATTGATTAAGAATTATCTTTTTCATGGGCATAAGGATCCAGATTCTGCATCTAAGTGCCCTGTTAAATGTTTATCAAGAGGTTACTTCCAGAGGATTTTTAAAGCTCACTCCCCTCTTCTCATGCTGTTCCCAGTTCCACTTTCTGGAAGGTACAGCCTGGTGCCACTCTGCTTTATTTTGGAGGACTTGAAGTGGAGGCCAAGGTGAATATGTCATAGGAGCACTGAAGTAATTTGAAACTACTCATGGGCACTTTTGTGGCCCCATAGGAGCCCTAACATGGGTGGAATTATGCACAGGCTAATTGCAGTCTCCTTGGGGCTGTGAAGTGCTGTCCTCTCTTGTATACACAAATTTAAACATATGCTGGACTGAGATCCTTGCCCACAACACAGAAGATTTTTATTGCATTGCTATCTTGTCTTGCTTGTCCCTCCAGGTGCCTGGATTTATTTCTATTTTGTCCTCCAGAGAAACCAAGAACAGGAATTCTGCTCCTTAGATGGCTTTACATAATCAAATGGCATAGGCTTGTAAATATTTGGAGTAATTTAATTCCTCTTATGAGATCCAGGTAAAGCCTGTGTCATTATTGTTTCCATTTTCACAATTTCTTATAATAGTTCTTTATTTCATGCTGTGCGAGAATGTGGCTTATAAAAGTATAAAGGATTTGCTGAGTTGGTTAGAAGTAAGATAGACAGAGAAAAGAAAGTAAAATTCATGGATTGTTGTTTACCTATATATTATAATGCTTGATGTTCTTCCATGAGTGCTCCATGTGAAACAATGAAGAAAATAGCTTTATGACAGTTTAAAGTGAAATATGCAACAATTCTTAATTTAAATATTGAAGACTAGAGAAAGTCTTACCATAAAAAGGAAACTGGAGTCCCAAATCTGATACATTTCCAAGTTCCAAACCAAAGTATTTCCCCACATAACTTTTTGCTGTTGATTACTTTGTATTAGTTATGTTTTTACCTACCATAGTTTATATCCATAGCATGAGAAGCTCTCTGTAGCTGGCTATTTATATTCTTCAGGGTATGACTGCAGTGGAGTTCAAAGGTATATAATCATACTTAAGTTGATTTTAAAGGGTCTAGGTCAAGATTAGAGAGTAGTATAACTGACCTGGGTAAAAGATAAGGTTAGATACCCTGTTTTGAGCTGCTGTTGGGAAGCTAGAGTTAGCTACTTATCTGAATACTGTAATGCAGAGGTAGAGAAATTTTCCTGGTAAATAACTGAATCAACTTCGCAACAACTTTTATGCAGCATAAAATACTATGCATCTTAAAATCACGAGGCCACGGATTATATGAAGTGAAGTCACAGGCTTTATTAAATTCCCAACCTGGAAGTCCCCTCCAGCTTGGAATTTTCCTGCTTAAAAAGTCCCTTTTTGCTAAAAATTTGACTCAATGCATGTATAAATGCTACAGGCCAAAATCAACAGCTCCTCAAAAGACAAAAGCTAGAAGGAAAAAGGCACACACACAAGTGAAATATACAATATTACTGTTTACAACTCATTAACAAAGTCAAGCACTAAACCCAGGTATTCTGAATCTTACACCTGCTGCATGTGTGTGCAGGAAAGGAATTTAATGATACCCAGGAGTCATTTCTCTAGAGTGGTTTATGAATGGAAATTGAGATAAGTACCCTAAGATATAGCTTTAGCTCTTCTGCACTGAAAAGGAACACAAGTGATCCAGCTACTGAACAAACACAACATAAGTGGAGAAAGTTTGTAATTAAAGATCAAGAGTCAAAGTTATATCTTGGCCTCCCAGCGATTTATTGAGTTATCTTGACAAGTTGCAGTTGTGTTACTCTGCTGGTATATAATCATGAGTCTCCATGAGTACGCACACAGAGCATTTCCGAAATGCATCGCAGTGTCTGTGGAATGTGGCTGTTATACTAGCAGGTTCCACATACTTTCCCAGAGCAGATGTATATCTGCACCTGTTTGCCCTCTCTGTTCATTCCCATCACTGCTTCAAAGGAACTTGACCTTCTCAAGGGACTTCTTGCTGTGCAGTCTGTGTCCTTGTGCAACTTCCAACGAGTGCTGTGGCTGCTACCCTGCATATGGCCAGAAGGGCTTGGAGTGCGAAGGCAGGGTGTGTCCTTACAAAGACATGGGCACTGCCATGAGAGGATGGCTTTCACCATGATAAGGAGCTTAGCTCTCATGGCAACTCATCACTTACCAGCAGACTTTGCGATACTACTGTTTTCTCTCTTTTTCGCTCGCTTCTTTCACAAGTGAATTACCTTATTCTTGTGTATTTTAACTTGGTTCTCACAAACACGAGTTATCCAGGATGAACACATGCAACCTATTCTGCACAAATCCCAGGATGCTGTTTGCTTGGCAGGTATCCTGATACCTCCGGAGGGGCAGTGCAAGTAAAGGTGTTAGCAGAGAGACAAAGTCCCAAGGAAATGAAAATACAAGCTGTTAGGACCACTTGATATGAGACAAAGTTGATCAAAAGAACTGACTTGGCATATTGACTAGTTCCTCGTGAAGTGGTACAATGTCACACAAAACCCAGTCTACAGCTTCCAGGCAGGAATTTGATCATCTCTTTGTAGGTATAGGAGCAATTTTCACTCTAGACACAGCTTTTGCTTCCTAAGTTTAGAAATCTTGATTTCATAAGAAATGCTTTTCTAAGAGAACTAACAGATTTTTTGTTAAAATGTGTAAATGAGATGAAATTTGATTAAAAAAAAAAAAGAAAAAAGGAAATTTTTTATGCCTATGTCTCTTTTAACTCTTTTTCATGTAGAATTTGATTGCTATTTTGAAATTCAAAGAAATAACAACTCACAAAAGAGTTAAGCAAAGCAGTTTTGATTTATGCTTAGCTCAAATGACCCATAATGAAGCATTTTAAAAATTTCATTTTGTGAAATTGTTCTAAATTATGGCTTTTCAGTCCCCATTTTTAGTTTTTTAGTTTCTAATATTTTTTAAGGAAATCCATTTCTATGTTGAACTTTACTATTAATTAATTACCTTTTCTTCATTTTGGGTCCAAGGAATAGACATATGTGGCTGAGGCAAAACCCACAGAATATGTTTCTTTATCTGGATTTTGAGTAGTAAGTGATTTTTCTACTATTATTCACTGTATTGCAAGATGAAAACAGTCAAACAAATCAAAGGAAGCTCTTCTACTCCAACTTTTTATCAATATACCTTGCATTAATGCTTTGTGTTATTTGTTGCTGCTTTAGTAGGACAAAGCAGTTCAGGACTGGGAGAGCCAGACAATCAACTCTTCTGTTAATGATCTTTCACAAGCCGAAAACTCTCAAACTTCTCCCTTGTTCTCCTTCCCATATTGCCTCCCCAGCAAACTCCTGGACTCTGTTCCCATAAGGTGCTATAAGAAGGGACTGACAGGAGTTGTGGTGAGGAACAGGAGGAGCATGGCACCTCAAGAAAAAAGTAGAAAGCATTCTCCAGCTTAAATTTATGATGGTGGACAGAGGAAGCCTATATCTCCTAGGATCTCCTAGCTATCCCCTGTCAACTACATCCCCACCTTCATTCCCAACAGTTTTTTGGCCAGGTACCTCCACCCAAAAATCCTTAAATTTTCTTTGAGGCTTATTGCAAGGGTCATGGACTGCTTCTCTGAGCTGAAGTGATGAGAAAAGGGATTTTCACAAGTGGATAATATGTAGGTAAACGAGCAGTGGGAGAACGGAAATTTTGCAAGATGTATATTGCTGAAATATAAAATTAATGTTCATAAACACACATTCTGGCTAAAAAATGAATGAATACAGGAGTAGGTATAAGTGCTGTATCATAGCCTGTATTCAAGGTACAGTTGCTAGCTTATGCTCACATATGCACACTGTGTATATATGCATATATGCGCATATTGTCAGAAGCTACTTCTCAGTTGTGCCTATCAAAATGGTGTTTGTGGTGGAAGCAAACCATCTGCTTCACAGCACTTCTATTTATAAGATCTGCAGCATGGGAGTGTAACACATGCAATGTCACTTCAAGCCCTACTCCCCCAGATGAACTCCAATATGTCACTGGGTCATCCCATCAGCTCCACGTTGTCTCTGTAAACAGATACCCAATCTCCCTGCAGTCTGAGTCAGCAGCTGTACTGCAGCAGGATCTATCTTTAAGATTTGCAGAATGTGTAATCTGATGTCGAAAAAACCACAAGAGGGTATTTGCCACCTGACTATGGAATGGACAGGGGCCCATTAATAGGAGTTTCTACAAGTCTGTCTTCACAAGCATCGATTAAACTTCTGTGGCATTTGCTTGACTTTTCCAAGGCTGGAAGAAACTCTTCCACTTTAAACTCTTTCTGGAAGTTCTGACTCTGAACTTCTTACCTGAACTGCATGCCATGTTAGGACTGATGTGCTATGGGCTTATCAGTGTTGCATATCAGATGTGCAATGTGCATACAATATTTACCTTCGATTTTGGGATTTCACCTACATCTCCTTCAGGCATCAAAGAAATAAATGTAGCAATACAAATCTGGCTGAAAAGCCTCTAAGGTGTACAAAAACCTGACAGGAGCATGTGCAGACCTAAACAAGCATTATGAAACAGCATGTTGCCATACAATTGCTTGCATTCTGCATCCCATTAGAACTTCTGCACCCATTTTAGTGCCCTCCTGCCAGCACAGCTTATATGAATTCCCCTCCAACATTACCATTAAACTTGTTCAAGAAATAGCCTACAGATAATGGTTCTTGTTGACACTGTGGGAGGGCAAAGATGTTTGTGCCAGAAACTGCTTCAAGTCTTTTCCAGATGTGGGACACGTGATGAGTATACCTGGGTAGACAGGTTCCTTTTTTCTGTTGTATTTTGATGGCAAAGATACATTTCATGCTTTCTTTGGCCTCAATCCCTGATGGAATGGAAATACAGTTAACGAATTCACACAAATTTCCTGTAGCTGACCATACAGTATTATTGACAGTGCTCTCTATTCATAGGAAGATGACACAGGTTCATCAGTATTTTTTCTCTTTTATTGCTTGAAGGGGTTAAAGTCACTTATACCAACAAGTGACTTCTCCAGAAACAAAACAACACCACTATTTTGTCACAAGTTATGTTGTGTGGGAGACCAGACGAAATGGAATTAGCAATGTTCTCCACATCAACAGTGCACAGCATGATCTTGTTAAAGAATTATACTGTCTCATAATCCTCAAACAAATAACATTATGGTATAATGGATTGTTTTTTACTTCCTAAGCAGAAGATGGTAGGTTTGTTTTTCCTATTAAACCTAATTTTCATTTCAGACACAAGATAAATGATACATTGATGCATTTACTTATCTTTTTCTTGAAGTTTACAGCTGGAAAGCAGAAACTTATTTTGTGAATCTGTTGGTGTAAACAAAACCTACTCTCCTGATTCATAATTTATAGGGTTTTTTTCTTTTCCGCTGCTTTGAATCTGACTGTTGAGGGAAGAAACTGTTAATCAAATGCACTTGCTATTCTTGATAGCAAACAAAAAATTGTTAAATATACCATTTTTTTTCATTTTACTTTCAGAAATGGGTAAAAAAATATTCCTAGGTCAAAATAATCATGATTAAAACCCCCATACTTCTTGCTTTGCTTTGCAGAACCTCTCCTTAAAGTATAGCTGATAACAGCATTGTTAGCATAATTTCAGGTCAATTAAAATTTTTATAAAATTTCTTTTTTTTTTTTAATCTCGTTTGATGCTTCAATCTTTAAATGACCATTTCCAGATAGAAAAGTAGAAATGTATCTTTCAAAAAATATTAAAATTACGTATTCTGGACTTAAAGGAAGAAGAACATTTTTTAAGGCAAAATTGTTGAACAATTGTTAAGACATACTTTTAAATAATGTTGATCTACTTGAAAATATATTACTTAGACATGAAGTTAAAAGTCTGAAAAACATTATGCCAAGTATTCAAAAATCTTTAGACACTTTTGTCCCTGGTTATTACTCACTAATAATTGAGAAGGCAGTAATCTTCCTGCAAAATAAGTACCTGAAAGGCAAACACAAATATGTAAGAACATATTCTGTTCCTGAATTTCCTGGGTTTATCCCATTTTGTTGTCACACTCCTCACTTTCTTTTTGCCATACACTGTTTTCTGCCAAATTGAAAGAAAAATAAAATATTTGTGCAGTAGCAAAGATCTTGTTGTGCTCATTTTTCTCATTGTTGTCACGCTTTCCTTGTGGTAGCTCAGTAAAATATGACCTCCTAAAACCCTGTCATCAGCAGCTAGTTTGGAACAAAGCTTAGTCTCAAAAAATATTAAACATAACAAAAAAACCCAGTATGTCCACAAAATTTGAAGGGTGGTTATATCCTCCACAGTGGATCTCAATTTGAAATTTTTACAATTACAATATGTTCACATATATGTATGTCTTTCCACCCAGCTTTCCTCAGAAGTGATGAAGACAATGATTCCCTGTGCCTAGAAAAGATCACTGTACTTCAAATAACACCAAGGTGTTGGTGAATTTAGTCCTTCCTCTTCGAGTCTTCTGCTGAAGGTTATAAATTTTGCAGTAAATTCAACTTCCAGAAAGTGCTGATGACCAGGAAGACAGAAGGGCTTGTGTTTACACCTGTTTATCAACACACACCTGATAAAAGAGGCCAGATTCTGAATTTGACTGTGTTCTTCCTTTTCTTAAAAAAACGAATCTTCCCCAAACTTTCAATGGATCAGGTAGTTGATGACTCTGAGTGTACTGGATTAATACACTAGTTTGCAGCCTCAACTCTCTCCTTGAAAAAGCAGCATGTAGAGCCTCCTCCTCACTCGTGTATCTCCACTGTATCTGTTTCTGAGCAGGCCTGGCAACAAGGTGGAGGGACAACTGCCCCACATGACACTGCCATAATCCAGTACTAAGATAACAAGAGGAGGTGGGATGATATATACATAACAGACACATGCCCCATGGGAATTCTGTGATATAGTTACCTAATCACCCTAAACATTTCCCAAACACTGGGACAGTATAAATAGATCAGTAACAAACTGTCAGGAGGAACAATATTTTTGCAACAAAAGTAGTGGAGATAAATGAGATAAGGGAAAGACAGTTAAAACCAGAACCCAACAAAAGCCCCAAATAAAATGAAGGGGATATTTTCAGAGGATAATTAATTAATCCTCACTATAAGAGAAAAAAAAATTACTCTGGTTGCTCCTAGGAGCTGGAAAAATGCATTCCTTAAGAAGCTTTGGATTTCTCTACTGAAGGGGAAACTCCAGTTAGAAGAGGTAGAGTTCACCAACACACATTGCCCTGGGGTTTTGGCTTGCAGATGTGGGAAACTCTCCCATTGTCTTCTGCTAGGCTGCCACCTGCACACTCACTTCTAAGGGGCTGCTAAATGTCAGCAATGCATGGAGCAGCATGAAGGCTGGTGAAACCAAAGCCAACACTGAGCTGCATTACTGTTCTAGTGTTTCTTCCTGCTGTCACTGTTCTTAGTGACCCCTTCCTAGTGTTCTCTGCAAATTTAGACCTGATGAAAAAATTGATTGCATTGACTTGACCTTGGATGCTAAGGCAGCTAGTATTTTAGTAGTCCAAGTAGGTGACCCAGACCCAGTCAAGGGCACTGAAGTTCTAGATTGAACGCAGAAGTCAAAGTAGGCCACTTAGGAAAAATTCACTCAAAGGTGGACAGCTGTCAAATAGAGAAAGCTGATCCCTCCTCCGAAGTTGAGCTCCTCATTTAGATATGCAGGAAGTCATGACTCTCTCTTCCTATCACACCTTTTCTAGAGAGTAGGCACATGGACAGTTTCAAAGAACTGGGCAGGAATTGCTCATATAAAATGGTATAGCTTTATAGATGGACACATTGCTTTTTTCAAGGGATAGTTTCAGGATGGAAACACTCAGTCACAACTGGGAGACATCAACCAGGTCTAGATGGCAAAGCAAAGCAGTGCATGGGACTGCTATGTGTCTCTAAGACCAACTTGCACAAACTGATCATGTCCACATAAAAGACCACTTGGCTCTGAATCTCCTTCTGGCCAACAGTGGTATTCCTAAAGCCCTATATGGAATCTTTTCTTTTGAAGTTCATTTATTTCCCACTGGAATTGCCTGAATAAATGCAGAAGTTGTGATGTGACCCATCAGAGCAGTGCCTATATATAGTATGAGACTGAGGATGTGGGCAAATATAGTCTTGTCTAAACTGCACAGAAGGTGACCTAAGCTGTGTCAATAGGTCATGAGGATAACTAGCAGTGCTATACGAGTTTGTTTTGTGTGACTGTAGGAGTCCCAATTAGAATTATACATCCTCTTAGAATTATACATCCTCCTACATTTCCCTTCTCCCAGGACAATCTCAATCATGAACAAGAGCAGAGGGAGATAGTCTCCAAATCTTAGGTGGGAGGGCAGGACTTTGTGTGGGTGAAGATTGCAATGCTGGATGGATCTAAGCCTCTGCCCTGGAAAAAGGGTGCCTGGGGTGCCTGCCCCTCCCCATAGGCTCACATATTTTACCATGAGTAGCCCTGGGTAAAATGCAGAACTGCACAACTAGCTCCCTGCCTGCCTGAGGAAAGAATTTGTCTTACATCTGTTGAAAAATCTCCAATCACTTGGCAGACTTATAGAAAAGAGAAATAGGGAGCCTGTCCCTGTGTGCATGTGTATGACCGTGTGTGTGTGTTGGAGGGGGCTGTCCCAACATCCATTCTTTCAAAGAGATGCTGTTTATGGACGCATTTCTGGAGGGTCTTAATATGGATATATTTGAAGCCCATTTACTGGGTTACACTTCTTCACCCCTCCCTGAAGATTTAGGCAAAATGATGACTAGTAGCTATATCCCTGCTTCAGGAAGGGAGCATTAGAGACTAAGCTACTCTGGTTGGGGCAGTCTGTACAAGAACACTTGACACCCAAGGATTTTAAAAGTCAAACACAGAGGTTTGTAGAAAGGACAAATCTACTAAGGTGAAAAGGCAAATGATTTTTAATACTTTTATTTTTGTGCTCATTTTTATCTCTGATCAGTTCCATGTCTTTTATTATATGCATTTCAGGTTTGCCCTGGTTCTTGCATGTTGCTGCTGAAACAGAATAGCCTTGGATGTAAAAGCCATGAAAGAGAAAAATTACTCTCCCCACTGATCAGGTATAGAATCTTGAACTGATTTTTCAGTTCCCTGTTCTGTTTAATACCTACTGCGCCCTTTCTGAGAGTGGTGAGGTTTAGGACTACTGGAAGACTGACCTTTGAATATGGATCCCCTTTTCCTCTGTAGATTAATTCTATTATGTCAATATTTATATTATACTCTGGGGAATCTCTTTATTTGACTTTGGGAACTTATCCAGAATTTGATTGTCTGGGAGAAAAATAGTCTGTTTTGTGTTTGTAAATGCTTTTTCAGGTCAGGCAGAAAAGAAGTAGGTCAAATTTTATATCCTCAAATTTTGATCTAAGGGATGGGAAAACAAAAATAAAAAGGCATCACATGACTTGATGCTTATGCTTTGAGACTCTTTTTCTACTAGAGTTACTCTGAGGACACTCACACAAATCTGCATACGCAGATAACAGGGCAGTGACTAATAAACAAGCTCAGTTATGTGAAATGGGGCACATCAAGTTCATTAACAGCTGTATGATCCAGGCAGCCATTTATTCTCACTTCCCTTTTTTGGCTAGGAACTGCAGTACAGGCAGGGACAGTAAAAGGCAGAAGAATAAGTTTGTCGTACATTCAGCTGATATTATGTGGAGCTGCTACCTGCACACAGGAAAATACACTCTATTCATCTCATTACTATGTCTTATGAGTCCTAGGTCAAACAGTACCTTTGTTGTCATTTTTTAAATTGGTCAAATATAGTTTGAATTAAATTAGTTTAAAGCTTTAATGACAAATTGTGTAGCTGAAGCCTTTCAGATTCTTTTTCCTTCATGTGCTACAGCTTCTGAAATATGATTGTACATTGACACCATTTCTAGGTAAGTATTTTAACAACAACAACAGAGGCAATAATGTCCTGGACCTTTAAGTGCCAGGTATCTGTAAAATAGCTCTTCTCTGGGGAGCTGAAAAGAATGCAAAGGGAAGCATTAACTGGCTTGGCTGGCAGCCTAACCTGCAGTGCCTTTGCCTCTACTGTGGGAAAACTTACTGCAGTGTCACAGCCCTGCTACTATCAATTAGTGTCAATATGAACAAAGAACACCAGATATAAGGCCAATGTTCTGGAAATATAACAAGCAAAATGATGTTTTGCAGCAAAGCTGAACTTCCACTTTGTATGTGAAAGAGGATCCAGGAAAGGGAAAACAAAAGCAGATTAGTCATACATCTAAATTTAGGGTTTTTTCCATACATGCTACTGTTTCAGATCAGTCATGGAAACTAATGAGTTCAGTGTTATAAGATGAAAGGAATCTCATAGTGACCTGATATGAACTCATGGAAGACTGATAGGAGTATTTGGCAGGGAATATGGAGGACCTTTTTATAGGCTCCTTTTAACAGCAACTCCCATCATGCTGTCAGCTGAGCAAATAAAATTGGCCCACTTCTCAGGCCTTCCCTTTAGAATGTTCTAATATCAGAGAGCTGGCTTGATTTTCTGGCTCTACTTGAAGGTGGCACATGACTTTTCCCAGAGGAAAAAGGGATCTGTTGACCAGGAGAATTGTTGCCCCACAGATAACATAGAGACCTCCTTCTCAAAGAAGTGAAGGACAGCATTACAGACACCTGCTTATAGTGCAAGCATCCTACTCTTCGTGTTCAGTGCAAATAAAGTTTAGAAATGAGAACTGTTAACCCTTGGTTATTCATCTATCTCTGTAATCTCTCCTCTGTGCCTCTCTGTGTTGTGCAGTTCTGCACTGGTGCAGCAGAAGAAGTGAATAGAGCAGCCTATAGAAGCTGAACCTCATGGCATACAACTATTATAATTTACACGTATGACACTATTAAATGCCTTCCATGGGCAGCAGGGACAGCACTGACATATCCTTACTGTCAGTGTGTAGTCGCCAAGACAAGAACAGAGCATGTAAACTGAAGCACTTTGATTAATATTGTTAATAGTCACTGCAATCAATTTTCTAGCATCTAAATTCACCAACATGACTTTAACAGTTGAAGCCTGGCTTAAAATCCAAGGAAAGCTACTGATTTGTGCATGTCTTGCCCTGGTATACTGCTATATTTATTTGCTTACATTTCTTTAATTCATTTATTTATGTAGAAATCACCTTGCTATGTGATTTTAATGGGTTTTGGAAATGAATTTTTGCCCTGTCTAAGAACGTATTGCTTAGGTGTTCAGTGCATGTAAATCAGAATCAGTCTATTATTAATCATAATTTTGTTTGCCTGCTTAGAAAATAATAGTGCCAACAGTGAATTTTATTATTATTTTCCTGTGCATTGCTCTAGGTAATACACAGTTCAGAGAACACATGCTGTGCCCCCATCCTTTTAGAAAAGGGTAGTGTGTGTGACTTTTTGCTAGTGGTAGAAATGTGGTAGAAATAATGCACTGTTGTGCACAACTATCTGAGCCAACCCTAAGCAATCCATCTAGGATACTGGAAACAATTCAAGTTAGTAGAGAGTTCTGATTGAATTACATTTTTGGTTCATAAAACTGCTGGCAACTGAGTGAATTCACTTAGAGCCATCATATGCCATTGCATGGCACCATGTAGGCACACTTTGAGGCCCAGGGACTTCAGTTTCTGTAAAAAGCAAACACAGAGGTTTTGAGAACTTAGGGCTTCAGGTTGACTCCTTGGTTAACTGTCTAAAAACAGTGCAATAGTCCCTGGTGGATAGCTGGGCTGCATGATGTCCTGATGGTGTGAACTGGTGAGGACTCTCTCCAAGGGTGATGAAGCTATTGTTTTTGGTGCATCTACCCTGGAAAGCAGAAGGATGACTCAGCCAGAATTCCTTCTGATGACACCAACTGCAATATGATTCCCTTTGCAACTACCACTCTCTTCAGTTTACTTGAATCTTTGGTAGAAAACTTGTCCTTGAACAGAGATTATGCAAGAGCGAGATTGAAAGAGAAGTTCAGAAAAGTCATTCTCTAGTAAGACCTAAATATCTTTTATAGAAGTATTCTCCTAATCTGAATATAGCCACAGGAATTGTCTATAAAACAGAAGCTCTTTTTCTTTCAGGTATTCTGCTACATAAAGAAAATAGTTATAACAAAGAGGGAAAGTTTCTTTTAGTCAAAATGGCTATGCCATCTTGGATAAAAATAAAATATTTCAAGGAACAAAAAAAGAAGCACTGACCTACTCAAATCTGTGCCTTTGTGATTCAACTACATGGAAAAACATGGTAAAACACTTTAATAACTTCATGGTATTTTTCAAGTAGAGTTTGGCTTTAATTGCCAGCTGTTAGCACTGGTGATGTAAGTCAAAATACTTGCTTCTCGGTCTGCTTACGTAGTCTTCCACTTTTATTCTTTTTTCCCTCAAAGATTACTTTTACTTCTCTAGGTTTTATCAGTTTTCCTTGATATAGTCTTAGATTTCCCAAAGAAACAGTGCAACACTGCCATTTCAAAGTGTCAAACTGTATCCCATGTACTCACATAATATGCAATGGAGTACTTCACAGAGGTTAACAATTAAACAGACTGGTAATCACATTATTTCTCTTACTGCAGTGGGCTTGCATCAGGCAAACATATTCTGTCTTTATGTGTTATATTGTTAAATATTTATGTAAATATTAATGATATTTTTAGGAGTGTCTTTTAAATTTCTTTTCTGATTGATGTTCCCTCCTGCAGAAATTGGAGGTCTGAATATCCTGTTTTGCATAGTTCTTTTACCTATCTCATGCTGGTACATGGGGCATGACAGAACAGCAAGAAGAAGTAAATGAAGCCTTAGATTCAGCAGCTCAAAGTCTACACAAACAGGCCAGAATATTCCTAGACATAACTGAAGTGACTGAGCTAGAAAACACCTCAAAAGATCACTCAGTCTGCCTCCCTGACCAAGAAAGGATAAGTTCTATCTATGGTACTGCTGACAGTTTGTCTAATTTATTCTGAAAGACCTTCAAAACTGGAGATTTCATGATCATCCCACATAATCTATTTCAGTGTTTCACTACCTTTATTGTTAGGAACCTCTTCTTGATATCTTAAATGAAATTCCCTTGTTGAAATTCAAATCCATTGCCTTTGGTTGTAATAGCTTGCATGTGGAGTATGTTGTCTGGGCAGGCAGACTTTAACTCAATTTTTGTCATCTCTTGTAAAGTTCCACTTGTTTACCCCTTCCTGTCTTACCTAGATTATTCTTTCCAATTATGTAATTTGGTCTAGTTCTTACAGAGATGCCATGTTTTTCTCCAAGTCATTTCTTCAAATAACCAAAATTATTTTGAATTCTGGCCCTATCTCAAAAAGTGTTTTCAGGCCTTTAAAATCTTATTTTATCTGAAAATCCAGTAAACTTCCTTTTTTATCTACCTTTCATGATATTTTAGGGAAAATATTAAGTATCAGGCACAAGACACACATCCTATCAACTTCACTAAATACATCCTTACGTTTAAAGGGGAACGTGAAGATGAGAGAATAATCTGTGATAATTCATAAATTGACCCAATTTATTCTCTCCACATGGGAACAAGAGGACAACCAGTGACCAGGCTATGAGTCAGGTTAAACTTGGCTTTTCATGTTCTTTCGAGGCACTGTGATCAGCTGCTACTCTAGGTATGTAATGGCATTCAGTCTAAGACTTTCCATGGATGAAGCAAAACATAGGCAGTGCAAATACAGGTTGTGATATGGTGACAAAAAAGATGAAGAAATCAATCATTAGAAAATTAAATGAAAGAACATGAAGGATATTGTAAGGATATTGAGCATGTGTAAGAGAAAGATTCCTATATGAAATTTGGAGCAATCCTCACTGCAGTTGGAATATTTCCTGGACAGAGGTCTGACTCAATGTTGGACAGCATCAGAGACAGCAGGGAAATCATAAGGACCAGAAAGTTAACTGTGAAGGGGATTGTGATGTTCTCTTCCACAAAGCAGAAGGAAAGAAGGATTCATTTAGTTTTAGCCTAAGGAAGAAAAGGTTCAACAGTGAGAATATGCCTGAGCAACGGAACATTACAGAAAAGTGGACAGACAGAAGTCAGAATTTGATAGGATGACTGGAGAGACACTTTCCAAGAAGTCAGAAGAGACAGCAGTGACAGATACCAAGGTTCAAGGAGTGATTATCCAGTGAAGGCGTTTACCTGCACAAAATTATTTACTTTGTGAATAAAAAAGAAAAAAAGAAGTAATAAACAGTTATTTAGTCCTTATGAAACTTGATCCAGACCCACTGAAATCAATGGAAAAGTTGCATGAACTTCATGGGGTTTGTAGTAAATCTCTTAGAGTGTGTCATTGAAGCATTCCGGGATAAATTATTCCCTGGAGTAATTTTATTAAAGTAAATTGAATTTATCCTAGGGGTCTGTTATGTCAAATATACATTCATTCTTTCATTACATAGTTCTTCCTTTCATTCATTCAAATGAGATCTCACTGTTCTGTAATCAGTGGGCTTACTGGAAAAAGACAGGAAATATGTGCTATGAAGAAGAACATTAGCTAATAAGAATTACGGTTTCAAAAGTTTTCTGTTTCAGCACATATTTTTAAATACCTTTCATAATTTTGAAACTTAAAAAAAAAAAAAGAGCCACAAAAATCCCCCATACACCATCAGGGGGACACTCCTCATATTCCACTAGATTTGTGGTTCCTATCTGATGAAAACAGCACTGAGCTGGAACAAACAGTGCGTCAAGGATGATTATGTAACATGAGATGAAGAAATATTTCTCAACCCAGTGCCAGGAAAGCTACAGGCAATTCTGGAAGTCACATGCTTTCTGGTGAGATTTTTTTGCATTTTTGTTGTTGTGTCTTGTACAAAAAGGTAGCCCTATTTCGGAAGTCAAGTTGCAGGAGGAAACAGCCAGTAGAGAGGATCTTTTCTGTATTTGTGAATTCCGGTTGAACCACAATGAGCACATTCTTCCTTCTCTTTTTTGTGTGTATGCTTGGAGTTTTGTTCCTGTAGTAGTGAAAGTTAAACGGATAGAGAGGCATCAATGGGGACTTTGTTGAATTGACCTCTGGTGACCATCAGAAAACAAATGAGGGCCAGTAGATGGTCACTGACCTAGCTGATTGTATCTGCAGTGTATGACAGCTATTTTCAGATGAATTATTGTACAGTGGATTCTAAACATTTGCTATGTTTTATTCGCAGTGTCATTAAAGACTAAATGCCAGTGGGAGACTAAACACTGTATTCTAACAAAACAGCAGATAAATGTCTGGGGAAAAAACAAAACAAAGCAAAGCAAAACAAACCAAACCAGGGATTTTGCATAGTAGCTTATAATACGTCTGAAAACAGTGATAAAATCATAAACAGAGATATGGAAAAATTTAAATATGAATCAAAACAGGTTAATGTGATCATTGTGTCAGTTTCAGCTGTCCCAAGCTGGCAAAAACTTGTCTGTGTGAGGAAAACAAGAGCTGAATAAATCCTAAACCTCAGTGCAAAAATCTATCAGGGCACAGATGGATTGGTTACACAAGGCTGACAGAACTATCACACTAAGCAGTACTGTCTAACCCCATAGCCTGGAGCTAGTCCCAACTTCAGCTATATAAGATATTGATACAATATGGAGCAAAACTACTAAAATTGCTTTTAGAACTAGGATCCATTTAGGGCCAGGATCAGCTGCCTCGACTTACTGGCAATGCTCTTCCTAATGCACCCCAGGATATCACTGGCCTATTAGGCCACAAGACTGGCTCATGGACAGCTTGTTGTTCACCAGGACCCTCACGTCCTTCTCCACAGAGCTGCTTTCCAGCAGGTCAGCCCCCAACCTGTGCTGGTGCCTGGGGTTATTCTTCCCCAGGTGCAGGACTTTGTACTTGCCTTTGTTGAATTTCAGATGGTTCTTCTCTGCCCATCTCTCCAACCAGTCGAGATCTGAAGGGCTGCACAGCACTCTGGGTTATTGGTCACTCCTCCCAGCTTTGTGTCACCAATGAACTGCAACACCATGTGTTCGTGCTCTGGTAGCTGAATCGCACCCTAATCTATAATTCAGATCACAAAGGAAAACTGTATTTAGGTATCTAGACAAGTAAGATATCACCTGGACACATAAGTTTGGTTAATCAGTCTTAAATTTTCATTGGCAGAAGTGAGCAAATCTCAAATATCTACAAGGTCAGTTTAGACTCATATTTAATGCCTGCACAACTCTATTTTGGTGTCTTGATTTGAGGGCTAAGTCCCACCTTAAGGTTCGTATTGGGCTAGTATTCTTCATGTTATACAGTCACCAAAACTTCAAATTCCTACAAAAAGTACTATTTATGTTGAAATCAGAGTTATACTGGGTGAAAACTTAGGGACAATACTTGAAACAAGACTATTACTTATTTCTCTCAGGGGAACTACTTAGTTACTACAAAATAGACACCAAATATTAAGTGTCAGAGAACTATTTCTAATTTGCACCTTAAACCAGATTCATATGCCAAGTAGGTAAACAAGATTAGTTAGTTGGAAGATTATATTTTGTGTTGTGGAAGTGAAAAGAATTATCTAATCACATGAATAGCTAGTAGTATCTAGCAAAAGCCTTTAATCATTCCTGTGGGTAAATCAGGTGATCAAGAGAAACAAAGACCGCTAAGGGACAGGCAGAGTTGGAGCTTCCTGTCTTCTGAATCAGGAATCTACTCTGGGTACAATAAGGTTTTGCTTCCTTATTTTCTGTGTCACTTTCTCTTCTAAGAAAAGGAGAAGCAACCTTCCCTTCCCACATCCCCAGGAGAAAAGGAAAAAAAAAGGAAAAAAGTGTGGTTATGTAGATGTTTTTTTCATTGTTCTATGTCCTCTTCTATGGAATGACTCTGGATGGTGAAAACAAAAAACAAGACTAAAAAGACCTTTTTATTCTCTTCTACTGAACTCTAAACCAGATGGTGTTTTGATTCAAGCTAAAATCTTATATAAGGAATATAGGTAAAAATTTTATAGAAAATCTCATGTATTTTCCTCAGTTTTGTTTCTTCCTCTTTTTTTTAACTACCCTTTGTTTATCATTAGTAAGGAAACTGATATCAAGAGAAATTACAATCACACAGACAGACTTTTCTAACTTCATGGACATGGTGCAAACATCTGACAATTACAAGAAAAAATAATTTAAAAAATGGACAGAAGGCTGTGTTAAAGAGTCTTTGTCAATGAATGGAGCAAGCTGGTGCTCCTTTATCTATATCTGAGCATATACGTGCTCTGAGGACTTCAAGGCTACATGCACTGTCTCACAAATCAGATGAAGCAGGTCTGATTATTCTCTCAGCTATGCTGTTATACAGGAAATCTGTACTGAATTCAGTACACTTACAGGCAGATGTAAACTGAGACAGAATCTTCACCACAGAATATTAAAACCCTAGATTGATTGTTAGCCTATTTTGAGTGCTTATGCATATTAGTAAATAAAATATTTACTTAACATTTTCTTTTTACATCCATTTCATATGTACTGTTTGGTGCTTGGTATAATAAACTAAATTTCAGCAATGAGAAGCACTCCCTAACAGGAATAACTCCTCTAGACAATCTTCTAAAAATTATATCTGCTTTTCTTGAGCCTTGTGGTGGTTTGACCAGCAATGAACTGCTTTTCTGGGAATTAAAAAAATCAGGAAGGAAGTACAATCTAAATATGTGCTGTATATTTGCTGCTGTTCAGACCTTTCACACAAAAAGTGATTAAGATCAGTCACATGCCTAAAAGGAATCATGGTGGAGTACTGAGAGTGCAACCACACTATACTCTGAGCACAGGATCTATCCTTACAGTTTCATGGGTGTAGTGGGTTCACCTTGGCTGAATGCCAGGTGCCCACCCAGCTGTTCTATCCCTCCCCTTCCCAGCCGGACAGGGGAGAGAGTAAGGTGGGAAAAGAAAACAACACTTCTCTCGTTCAGCGATGTCCAGGGCCAACTGAATGGCTTTGAGCTCTGTAAATTGACTCAATCCCCCCTCTCCTTCAGTAGCTTCTGCCACTTGTCAGGTGGGACTCCAGGCAGCTGCTTTCCACTTTTGGTTCATCCCTACAATGCAGCAGGAACCATCAGCAAAGAGGGCATAACGTGTTTCTCCTTCAGGTAACTGATTGTATGGTGGAGCTTCCTTAGACTGTGCCACCATTTCTCCTTCCCCCTCATCTGCCAGACTGAAGTTCCCACCTTCATGCCAATTTATTACAATCTCTAGGATCCCAGGGTGATTGGGGTTTCCAATGCGGGTGCACTGTGTGATCAGAACAATCCACTTACTCCATGTAGCATCGGTGGCATGATGTGTAGAGGGTGCCTTTCCCTTGAACATCCAGCTCAGCACTGGTAGTCGGGGTGCCAGGAGTGCTTCTGTGCCAATCACCTCTGAGGCTACTTGTACTCCTTCATAAGCTGCCATGAGCTCCTTCTCTGTGGGGGTGTAGTTGGCCTCAGATCTTCTGTAGCTTTGGCTCCAGAATCCAAATGATCTGCCTTGAGCCTCACCAGGCACCTTTTGCCAGAGGCTCCAGGAAGAATCATTATCCCTGGCTACAGAATAAAGTACATTTTTCACATTTGGTCCTGTCCTAACTGGTCCAAGGGCCACAGCGGATGCAATCTCTTGCTTGATCTGTTTCAAGGTTTGCTGCTGTTTGGGGCCCCAATGGAAATAATTCTTCTTATGAATCACTAAGTAGAGCGGGCTTACGATTTGACTGTACTCAGGGATATGCATCCTCCAGAAACTTATGGCACCTGGGAAAGCTTGTGTTTCCTTCTTGCTGGTCAGTGGAGCCATCGCTGTGATCTTGTTGATGACTTCTGTTGGGATCTGATGATGTCCGTCCTGCCACTTCACCCCCAGGAACTGGATCTCTGTGGCAGGTCCCTTGACCTTACTCTTTTTGATGGTGAGACTGGCTCTGAGGAGAATCTGGATGATTTTCTTTCCCTTCTCAAAAACTTTCTCTGCTGTGTCCCCCAGTACGATGATGTCATCAGTATATTATAGGTGTTCTGGAGCCTCACCCTTCTGTAGTGTAGCCTGGATCAGTCCGTGGCAGATGGTGGGACTGTGTTTCCACCCCTGGGGCAGTCGGTTCCAGGTGTACTGCACACCCCTCCAGGTGAAAGCGAACTGCGGCCTGCACTCTGCTGCTAGGGGATGGAGAAGAACGCATTTGCAATATCAGTGGTGGTGTACCACTTTGCTGCTTTGGACTCCAGTTCCTACTGGAGCTCCAACATGTCTGGCACAGCAGCACTCAAAGGTGGGGTAACTTCATTCAAGCCATGATAGTCCACAGTCAATCTCCATTCTCCATCAGATTTATGCACAGGCCAGATGGGACTGTTGAAGGGTGAGTGGGTCTTGTTGACCACCCCTTGGCTCTCCAGCTCTCAGATCATCTTATGGATGGGGATCACAGAGTCTCGGTTCATTTGGTATTGTCATCGATGCACAGTTGTGATGGCAACTGGCACTTGTTGGTCTTTGACTTGCAACAATCCTACAATGGAAGGATCTTCTGAGAGGCCAGGCAGGGTAGATAATTGTTTGAACTTTTCTGTAGCCGCAGTAGCTACACTAAAAGCCCATCGATAGCCTTTTTGATCTTTGAAGTATCCTCTCCTGAGGTAATCAATGCCAAGGATGCAAGGGGCCTCTGGGCCAGTCACAATGGGGTGCTTTTCCCACTTGTCCCCTGTTAAACTCCATCTTCTAGCACTGATAATTCCTGGCATTCCCCTGTCACTCCAGAGATCCAGATGGGCTCTGCGCTTCTGTGCCTCCATGGCATCATAGTGCGCTGTGCACCAGTGTCTACCAAAGCTTTGTATCTCTGCGGATCCAATGTGCCAAGCCATCGAATCCACACAGTCCAGCAGACAAGATCATCCCTTTCCTCCT
The DNA here is from genome assembly GCF_001604755.1 of Lepidothrix coronata. Lineage (NCBI taxonomy): Eukaryota > Metazoa > Chordata > Aves > Passeriformes > Pipridae > Lepidothrix > Lepidothrix coronata. The sequence continues at coordinate 4,845,790 of NW_016690246.1, read as the reverse complement.
CCTGGCCAAAGGCAGGGCCCCTCTATTCCTGTTCCCGGTCAGAGTATTCACTGTCTGACCCTTGTGATGCCAGACCAGAGGTCCCCTCACTGGGATCAAAAGAGGTGGTCTCAGTTCTTTGGTATCTCAGAGGTTGCTGATTTCTTTCCGGGGTCTCTGCAGCAACTGCGTGGACAGCCTTCTTACTAGCTCTCTTCTCTCTTAATTTACGTACCCAGGCTTCAAGCTTAGAGATGGGTTCACCATCCCACTTCTTCATGTGTTCCCCTTGATCACGCAGAAAGAACCATAGTTCACCATGTGACCTGCTCTTGGGTCTTCCTTTCCCTCTGGATGGGGCAGGAGGAGACCAGTCTCTTGGGCTGCCCCTAAGAGCTGAGTTGCTGACCCATGGGAATGAGGAGGTTCCCAAAGTTTCTTTTACATTCCACAGCCAGGAAGACATCACCTCCACACTTGGTGGATCCATCTTTGGAAAATATAATGCTACCAGGCTATTAGAATGTGATGCAGGGGCACTTTGAACCACCTTCCTCCACATGGCCAGCTTGCAAGGGACATCCTCTGGATCTTTGGGGGTGTCATCCCTTCTTAGTTTACTATAAATGATTTCCAGCACTGCTAATTCTCTCAAGTACTGGATACCTTCATCTGCAGTGACCCACTTTCTCAGGGAGTTCATTAGATCTTCCTTGAATGGGTACCTTTCCCTCATGCTTAAGAGGAGCCGTCTCCAAAGACTGCAACTTGTTCTCTCCCTTCCAATTCCTCTTTCGATTCCGTGATCTCTGGCAAGGGATCCTAGCTGCTGGGCTTCATGACCTTCCAACTGTTGACTATCAGCCCCGTTATTCCAGCATCGAAGCAGCCAGGTAGGAATCCGCTCACCAGGCTGGCGGCTGAAATCTTTCCACAAGTCCCAGAGTTCTGATGAGTTCAGGGACTGGGTAACTTCGGTTTCCTATTTGATTTATCTGACTTCCCTGTGAGGGCTACTATGGGGAAATAAATTCCAGCTCAGCCAGACCCACCACAATGGGTCAAAATTAAAGATGATTTTTAAGAAAAAATCAGTGACTATTTTTATTCTCCTGCTTCATCCCCATATGCAGATAATTTGAAAAACTCTGAATAAATATTAGGGTGTATTACCCTGTGTCTTCAGGGAAATCTATCAAGAGGAATCAGCAGATAGAAAACAAAAACATTGTTATGTATGTGCTGACTAGGAGTGGAGTTCAGTCCTATTCTAGGGATTTTATGTACTCTTAGGGAAAAAAAAATCCTCTTTTCCATTCTCAATAGTTCAGGTTAAGTGAGAAATCCTCATTTCACAGAGAGGAAACAAAATATTTACTGAAGAAACCCTTCACGGAAGCATCAATTAAGCCCAGATTACAGTCCATATATGAAGTAAAAGACCTCAACAACAGTCGTCTTCCAACTAGAAAAAATCAATGTGGTCCCACAGAACACTTCCTGCAGAGTGACGTTGAACATGACCTGATATCCCTTAGAAGATAAATACCTGAACTTGTTGCTTATTTTTTTTTAATGATGGCAATAAAATCATAGAATATTCTGAGTTGGAAGGGACCTATCAGGATCACCGAGTCCAACTCCTGGACCTGTGCCAGACACCCCAAGAATCATACCACATGTTTTCCCCGGTAATTCCCCTGTAGAAATTGAAAGATATGACAGGTAAAGGTATATATGATTTAATCTACTACATCTTTGCCTGTGCATTAGCTTTCTGTGTGCCAATTTATCTCTCTCAGCTGGAGAATACTCCAGACTTACAACAGGTTAATGTAGTTTTCCTGTACTGCTTTTATTTAATGTGCAATAAAAAGTGTTTCCTCGTCTGGACCCAAATATGGAATTCCCCTTGACCAAAAGGGCACACTTGGGATGAACAAGAAATGAAAGTCAATAAACATAATTATTGAATCACTGTAATTTCCCGAGTCCTAGGCATGGTCTATATGTTCTCAAAGATCATTTAGTTTTGAGGTTTCAGGGTTGAGTACTCTTCAGTACTTGCTACTTAGTGGAATTTCCAACCTAGTTTTAGGTTTCAAGATGTGTGAAGAAAATTCAGCACCTGAAAAACTAGTGGTCTGGAAAAGGTTTTGATTTTAACCATTATTTGAATACTGTGCCTACCTTGCTCTCACAGTGGGGAAAACAATCTCAACTTTTCATTATTTCTTTCATGTATAGAGGAATAAGAAATGCAAAAACAGATGTGGTGACAAAAGTTACATCACATGGTTAGAATTTTACTCTAATGCCTATTTTTATTTGCCCTCAATTCTAAATATATTGGTGGAAAACACTATTTTCTATATTATGAGTGAGTAGACATTTTTGACTTCTTGTGAATTTTAAACTCTAGGTACCATCCTCAGGTGATTCATATTTTACGTGAAAAAATAAAAGTCCACTATGATTTGGAATTTTTTCTTAAACTTACCAATATATCAAAACCAGAGAGATATTGAAAGCCACTTTTTGTAACTCCTCAATTGATCACCGTGAAGCAGATAAAGAGAAATTCAGATTTCTCCCTATGGAAATACAGATGCACTCAAAATCTCTCACTCCAGCTAAGAGTTTGCTATGCCAGAATAAAATCAGAAAACTGACTGAATTTATTTGCTCTTTCAAGGACATGTTTCTGCACCCAGCATGATCTGTGACCTGCAGTAAATCAAGCATGAATAACTACAAACTAACTTACTCCTTTTGTATGGTGCCTCTCTCATATAAACAGATGTGTAGTTTATCCCAGCAAAGATTATAAATACTGTCCATCAAGCAAGGATAACATTTGCTGTCCTTTTTCCTCTAGTGAGAAACTCCCCTCTTTCCCTGGAAAGTAAATTATATTACTGTATTTTCCTAAGTAAAATTCATTTTTACAGTGTTTTCTCCTTAACTGTTTCTGCTTTCCAATTGCACTACCTTCCAAGACTGATTTAATATTTCTTCACTCTCTATACTTGAACAGTGATGCATTGCACTTCAAATCTCCCAAGCATGTCACAAACACTATTCTGCAACTTCAGAAGAGAATGGGGAAAAGTTGGTGCATCTAAAAGTTGATGAGGAGCAGAATTTGGTAAAAGAAAATAAAGGGAAGCTTTACCCAAGAATCTTAACTGACTTAAATGTCAGAAACATTCTTCACAAGTACTGCTTGCATGTTTGAAGGCCGTTACAGTCAAAATAGGACATTCAAATCTTGTTATTTATATAGTACTGGAGTGTATGAACCCTGGATGTATTATTTCAAGGCCAACAAAGCTCTCAGCGGTTTATATTTGAATTTGATTTATGTACACAAGAAAAAGTTTATTTCTTTTATAAAAAACATATGAGAAGTTTCTCTGGGGGTTTTCTATGACCAGGGTACTCTGGGCCAGCACAGCAACATCTGTAAACACCTGTACTGCAGATGCCTGCTTTAGTGACACTGTCACATGCATTTAAATTAAACATTTGCTGAGTTCCAAACACAACTACAAAAACTTCTCTAAAAAAAGTGAAAAAAGACAGTGGAATCTGGTGGACTGGTGGAACACACACAATGATAGTGGAATGAACAATAACCAACAAGATGGGATGGATTTCATTCAGTTGAATTTCCTCCTCAACATCTCAGAAAAAAAGCAACAACATTTTTAACCACATTTAGTGGTTCTATTGAGTGAGATAAGGAGATCTGACTTTGGCAGTGCCAAGGGCCCGGGTTAAAGAGCTCCCTTTTTCCTCCATATTCCCTCCCACCTCAACAGTGGCAGCAGCAATTTGGAGCTTTGCCTGGCTGCTTCTGTTTTCTGCTCTCCCTCACAGAAGCAAAGTTGTTATTATTAGGTTCTAAGGCTCATGCATCAAGAAGAAATATGCCTCACACTGGTCCAGGGCTCTGGACTTCCTGTGCACATTTCTGGGGCTGTGCTGGGTGCTTGAGCAGCACTTCCCCTTGTCCCTCAGGAAAAACAGAGGTATCATATGCCTGTCCCTGCAGCTGCAGGTTGCTAATGGGTTTATGCTGAATAGTGTAAAATTCATCTTAGCACAGAGACACATTGCACACTAAACAGAGGTACAAGACTGAAGAATTGAAAAGCAGACATGGGCTGAGTTATGGTAAGTGTTGAAAAAACTGGATCCATGTACAGAGAAATGAACCTTAGAAAAGCTTGGCAATGTGAAGGAAAGGGGAGGAATGTCTGTTCCTCTGCAGTTTCTCCAGCAGTAGAGGGTAAAAGAAAATTAGAGTCAGGAGACAAGCTGGTGAAAGTGAAAAAGTTATTCCTTCAAACTCAGCTCTACAATTGGCATCAGGCCCAAAACCTGGGAGGCTGCTTGCTTTTCCAGATCTCACTCGCCTTGCTGGTAGGTGAAGGGCAGTGAGAGCTGCCACGTGTCACAAATAGCACATGGCACCTAAGCATCTGTCATACCTCCTCACATCCCAGGCAGAGGGTCACTCACTGTACTCCCATGGAACACTATTTGTCTCACAGGAACGTGCTGCAGGCCAAAAGTCAGGCAATCACGGGTACCAGACTCAGTTGTTTGTTGTTAATAATTCCTTGTAGTTCACAACCTTTGTAATCAGCCCAGGCTTCATTTCCCTTAGAAACTGGGCAGGCAGCTATCAGGAGATGTGCGAAAACAGAGATAAACCAAATATATATTATTAAGCAAATAGCCTCACGCTTAGGAAATGTGGACCTTTCATGTTGTAAAGGGAACACGCTCAGGTTAGCACCGTGATTCAGGACCTCATGCAGTACTGGCTGGTGTGAGGGGTGTAGGGAGTGCAGCGTGCTGGAACCCCTCCAACCTCACCCAGAGTTCTGCAGAAGTCAACTGAGCACAGAAAAACAGTGTATCCTGCACAACTTCTCAGAATAAGCTGATCCACAGAAGTGAAGCAATCCTGAGAAGATACCCTCAGCCATCAACAAAACTGAAAATCCTAGAAAACCAGGAAAATGCTTACTGTGTTAATCTGTGACCATCGGTCAAGCGAAAGATCAAATCTTTCAGGATTTGTCCTAAAGGACATTGTGAAGCTCTTTCCTCTTCTTAAGAGACTGTAATCTGTTGGGGGTAAAAAAGCCACAAACAATAAAAACCAAGTTGCTCCCATTGGGTCAGCTTGATTGCCATCTCTGCTCATTCTGTTTTCAGTGAAGTGTGCTGTAGCTGTAACCACTGAGCAATAGAAAAGAATGAATGTATTAATTGCTAAGCTGTGTTAAGAGTTTAAGTAAATGATAAGTTTGGAATTTCCTTTAGTGGCTTATTTGCTATACTTACAATAATGTTTTGAACTATGTACTGAACTTTTAGATCTGTCATAAGACTTTTCTTATTTTGCCTGGAGACACATAACATGTCAGCCTGCTGCTGTGAGCTGTTTTGCTGTGCAGAATTGGGGATATGTTCACTCTCACGCAAATCAACACAGACAGGATTGTGCTTACAGAACAATTTTGTTTTCAGTAAGCAAGAATGAAAGTTTCAGTTAGGAAACAAATTCAGGCTTCCTAAAGTGAGATTAATTTTGCCCTGTGAAGTCTTCTTAAAGCAAATGGAAGGTTTAATTTTCCTGTACCTTAATTAGAACTAAGATGAATTATGAGATATGCATCCAAAGTTGCAATAGTAGTCATGAAATAGAACTTGTGAAAACAAAAGGGCAAGGTGTACAGAAAGCTGAAATATTTAGAAAATATAGACAAAATTTTAGACTTCAAAACACCTTTCCAGACAGAAGAACTTTCTGGAGTTTTTTATACTGGGATGTATTTGCTGAACTCTGACACAGCGGATGATAGAATACAGAGAAATTTCTCTAAAAACTGTTGCAGACTGATGAGAATTATACAGGAGATGTCATTGACTCAGTGAACCATCCAGTGGCAGTTTGACTATGGCAAAGATGGGACAACGTAGGTGTGACAGTTTTCTTGAGCTCCAAATATTAGCTTTGCCCCAGTGCAACTTGTATTTTTGCATGATGGTATATAGCTTTGGGGCTTCAGCAGAGGTTACAGAAAGGCTTTAGTCAAATAGTAATGAAAGGGTGGCACAGCAACTTAAGCAAGAACAGTTCATTAACTATATGGAGTCACCCTGCTACTCTGACCTCTTTGGTGACCAAACAGCTCCAGATAGTTTGAAAGCCTCGCTGTACAGCTACAGTCATGCAAACTAAGTTGCCACAAATGGTGTAACACCAGTGTACTAAGTCAAGCTAACTCTTCAGCTCTATGAGTGGGTATCATACATGAAAACTTTAATTTAGTAGTGACAGGCATACTAATTCATCCCAGAACACTACCTAAAATGATAGTAAAATTAAAGTATCTAGAGAAAAGAGCAGGCTCAAAAGAAAAAAGCTTGACAGAAGGAACTGTGCTATTCCCTTATAAACCACTGTTGCTTTGACAAACTTCCAGCTGTTACATTAAAGCAAAGTCCGTTTCATTAAAAAAAGCCTGTTGTTAGCTAGGTGAAGAGTCATCTAATCTAACTATAAATGTCTAAAAGATGGACTTTGGAGTCTGAGATAGTCATTTTAGCTTTTCTGTATGGTCAGAAGCTAGCAACAGGATGATTCATGTGAGCTGTATTTCCATCACTATCTGAATATGAGACAAATCCGTCTCTGCCTATTTTTCCTTAAGGTGAAGCTTAAGGAAAAATTTCCTTAAGGAATTTTTCCTTAAGCTTAAGGTGAATAGCTTAGGGTTAGATGTTTACATTTAAGATGTGTAAGTTATCATGGACTAAATCTTATACTTTATCTATACTATATCTATCTTATACTTTTTCCTTCTAATATTTATTTAATTACATATTCTTCTGTATTTACTCTGTCTCAGCAGTAAAATTTTCTCAACCTATGTTTGGAATTGGTTCCACAGCATGGTAGATCGGAAGTTATGTGATTTACCCTGATCCTCAATAGTACCAAATTGCTTCCACAGATTATCCTAGAAGAAATTTCTTAAAACTATTTAGCCATCACTGTCACGACTTTTCCTTTCTTTTTTCTTTTCTTTTTTTCTATTCTCTTTTCCCACTAACAGCACTTACCAGTCTGCCTGACTTCCATCCTTATTTTACAAATCAAAGCAAACCAAAACAGTACAGCACAAGCAAATCTATCAAGCATATTTTTCCCTCTGTTGTTACTGCTACCTTAATATAAAAGCCCAAAATGCATGGTCAGAAGTGTAAGTAGCTTTCTTCAGTTTTACCATGTTTGCTTTTTAGCAATTATGTTAATTTACTATATATGAAACATATTGCATGTATTATATGTTTGAACTGTATAACTCACCACATCTCTGTATCGCATGTGTTACTGTAAGATTTGTTAATGACACGGTAATTTTAGTGTTCTTCTGAGCTGAATTGTCATAACCTGTCTGAACTCTACACTGGGAAAACAAACAGAAAGGAAGACAAAAAAGAAAATTAAACTGCAACAATAGAAAATTATGACTATCATGCCAAAACTACCTATAAACCATCAGGATCAATAGAAATCCAGGTGAAAATATTGCATTATCTAGAGGGAAATTTTTCTGATTCTTTTTGTCTTATTTCTATTCTGCTAAGCAAAATTCTCAACAAGAATTTCTGTAAACCTTAACCAGGATACCACAAAGTTTGGTTTTGGATGTATTAACCTAGAAAGTAAATAAAATGCAGCTCATTTAAGTCTACAGGGAAACTGTCTAGAAAACCGCGGGCAGCTGAGGAATAGGGCACAGAGTGGGATGCTTTGTTCTGTGCTGGAGAGAAGATGAAAGTTTTGTTTCACAGCAAACTTTGAGATATGGAATTTTCAGGATTGAAACAAGATATTTGGAACACATTCTCAAAATGCAGTTGTACCAAAACTTAGGTCATAATTTTATTATTCAAAAATCTCACTGAAAGCATCTTCAAACTGTTCAGCTCTATAAATGATTCAGCTTAAGTAAAACAACACCTTTCAAGAAACATACATTTTGTCAAAAACTGCCTGACCAACTCTGCCCTGTGTTTAGAGAGGCCATTTAAAAATAGGTTTAAAGGTATTTTTAGAATTGCAAATTAGGGGAAGTCTATTTACTTGAGAAGTGTAGATCCATAAGTAATGCTGAACTTCTATGTTCATCTAGCAACAGCAGGTATTTCTGACAAGTTGTAATTACTTTTCAAGGACAAAAGCTGCATGTGACTTTTCAGAACAAACCTTTCAATCCCTGCTCAGAACTCAGCAACCTTTCTGTTACTGATCTCTGCTACAAAGCTATTTGTCCTTTGTTGGTTTTTTTTCAGCTACCTAACCTTCTTCAGAAAAAAATAATAACCTTAACAAACACAAACAGAATAGTGTACAGATCTGACTGTAAGCAGCTGTCTGCTACCAGTTTGTGTCTCTGCTGTTTATTTGTAGAGTTCCTGTTCTTCTCTGCCTACCATCATCTGTAATAATTAGATTGTTGTGTTAACTCTTTCAGAAAAATTTTCCTCTGAACAATATCCTTGTATTTTTACATATCTGAAGACCATCTTGCTCACAGTTGGAGTGTTAATAACAGAGATGATTTGACATACCTGGATTTCAAACTGGCCTTGCAGAGAAATGGGGCTTGTCTCCGGGGCAAATTTACAAGGAGTAAAAAATTTAAAAAATTTCTGAGTTGATTTAGATTCTTTTGTGAGACCCCTGTCCTCAAAAAAATGATTGCAGAATGAATGGAGATACACATTTCTGCCTCTGACAGTACTAACCAGGCAACTCCAGTTTATGCATAGTGTTTGTTCATTAGGTCATTTGAAAAAAACTGTAAAAACTTCTAACCACATTGTAAATTTTTCATACTAATCCATTCTCTCACGGTCTAAGTTGGTCTAGATGAAGAAAATTATGGATGACTTTGTTAAATATAAGCAATCAGAATATGAACCTACAGTACTAATGAATTCCCTGTAATATCATAGGTGAGTGAGATCATGTAAGATTGGAGCTAAATTGTCCACTCTGTGAACTTTCCCTTAAGGTTGCAATTCATGTTTCTTAGCTACAATTAAGTAAGATTGCAATTTTCTGTACGTTAGAAAGTGAGTAAGTAAGCACAGTAAGTACAGGTGAGAGATTGTGAAAAAGGCTGATTTTAAGAGATTCATTTTGGTGGATTAAATAGTTCCATCTGGAAATAATTCCAGATTTAGACTAATAAGAGTAGAGGAAACCATCTTCTTAGCTAGTGTATGTTTGAATTGAGGAAACCTAAAGCACTTTTTGCCATGCTGTTGTCAGATCTTATAGGTATTAAAAGTACAAAATCCATCAGATGACTTTTTCTGCTCATTGTCTCTTCAACCCTCTGTGAAAAGCAGACCAGAGTGGTGGTTTATGTGTTAGTGTCTCCTGAGGAGCAATGCAGGACATGAGGAAAGCATGGCTGACAGATATTTGAAATTCACTTAAAGTCTGCCCTCACAAGCAAATCCCAGGGGAAAGGATCTTTCACATGCACAACACACCAGCTGTGGGACTGTCATGGGATTGATGGCACTTCAAACGCGTGACACCTGAGCACAAGAAAGAGTGATCAATAATCCAGGCAATGTCAATTTAGGATTGATGGAAAATCCCATTTAAATGTTTTGGGCCTGATGAAGTAGAAATCCCCCAAATGTTGGTTTCTGCTAAATTATCAATCTATTTTAGTTAGAATTATTACCTACTTGTAAGTGATAACTCAAGAGGTATTCATGGAAGAAGCACAGTGTTTGAACTGGATAATTCAACTGACAACACAGAAGTAATTAAAAAAAATAATAAATCTACTTTTTCTGACAGACAGGTTACTAACCTCAAGTTACTTTTATGTGCAGCCTACACATGTGAGTGCAGATAGAAGGTGTTTATGTGCTACCATGGGATGTAACTCTCTGAAAGAAAAAAATGGGAGTTATGCAAATGCAAAAAAGAAAAATCAATATTACAGATAAGTGTACATGTCACATCTTTCTTTATTTCAGTCTGAGAATCTTTAAAAGCACTTAAGAGTGCTTAATATTTTGTCTCCACTGACCTGTGTTGAGCTTACTCAAGATTTATGATCAAATATAGCATTTTTCAGAATCAATATTTTGCTGGTCAGAAAGGATTTCCTCAAGCATGTACAGTTAGGAGGCTGCCTGAAGATGCTGAACATTTTCCTTCTCCGTAGCAAAGGGCCATGGGGGATTTTATCATAAGGTCTATTATTTTTGGGGGGATGGAGTTTTCAGGTCTTTTGCACAATTGTTTTGGTCATCCTTTTCTGTAACCAGGAAGCAACAGGAAATTAAAATGTCTCAGTAAGTTTATTCAATGTGGGGGGAAATTCCTATTATAAATTATTGTAACTCTTCTTCAAAAAAGCAATCTTGATTTACCTCAGTCAATCATACACAGTTAGCTGTTTTCTGCTTTCTTGTTACTGCTTCTCAGATACTATATTGTAGAAAAACATAGTGGTTTTTTATTATCTTTGGAATTTGTTGAGGGATTTAGCTTCTATTGAAATCTTAACTGCTAGTCTGTACTGCTATTTGCTTATTGGTATTCTTTTGCCAATTGATACTCATTTGCCAAATAAGATTCAGGCAGTGGTCAGAACTGCAGGGACGAGGTGCCCAGGAAGTTTTTCGGTGTCAGAAGTGAGCAAGACAACAGCAGTGCAACAGTGTGAGAGCTCTCCTGTCCTCCAAATGCCAGTGCTGACCAGAGAGAAGCATGGCTGTGGTTGTCTCCTCCCAGTAATTAGCTCAAAGGAGAACCACAGTGAATAATCTCTGCTGCCCTTATTGGAATGAAAAATTTTTCTGATGAGATGGTGACTTGGTCATCTCAAGAGTGTTAGCATCAGCACTCTACCACCTATCCAATATATGATTTCTGAAATGAGTGAAGTTGTCAAGCACTTAATTTCTGTTGAAATTGTTATATGTTAGTGTTTTCAATAGCATCTCATTCATTCCTGTCGGTAGATACCTCACTGTGAAAAAGACACTATCTCCAAAGAATCCAGACAGAATCTTTTGGGAATCCAGTATGGCTGTCCATATATCTCCATATATATACTAACACAGCTGTACTGAGAGAATGATGAAATAGTTACCAGAAGGAAATAAGCCATTAGGACAAACAATAAAAGAGATAAGCAATGCATAAATCCAGAGAAAGAGAAGGTAAATTGAAATCCAGGCAATAAGAAAAAAAATATCACTTAATCATTCAATTAAAGGAGAATTCAATGGGCAAATGAACTTTTTATTGTTTCCTGAGATGGTATAACATATACATTGAGTAGACCTCTTCAGAAGGTAACAAAATACAGGCTTTGCTTTTATGGAGCAAATCATGGTAGTGACTGTCTGCTTTCCCAGAAGCAGACTCTAATGCATTCACAAAGAGAAGCATTTGTTTGGCTCAGACATTTTCAAAGTGTACATCTAGATGAAAGCAGTGCAACATTAATGTCTGCCAGAAGCACTAACAGAAAATTAAGATATGGGGTAGAGATTTAGGATTCTCTGAATAAACACCCTACTGCAATCAGAAATGGGCGAGTGCTGGATATTCTCTCTCCTGCATCAGAAGCAGAAGGAAGAAAGACAGGGGTTCCTTCATGTAGTAACTCTCTGTGTTTGCCTTTATCTTTTTTCTCAGAATTGCTGACCTAATTACCACTCAACAGATCAGTTCTAAAGCTCAACTTTATTTCTTTATGGAAGATAGTATTGTAGGACCATTCAGATTTAGTAGGCAGATTTTTTGTTCTACCTTCACTGAGCTACATGAGATGCTGGACTATCTTCTAATCACTGCTACTTACTACTTAGCTTTAAACACATAGTCAACCTTTACATAATTGTTAGGAACTGGCATTGGTTGTTCTTTCTCTTTGATATTTTCCCACTTACTAGTTTTTCAATACCCAACTCATTGTATACATTTTCCATGAGCAGCTTTATTATGTATGAAAGTACACTATAATGTCCACCTTAAACAAAAGAAGGATTTTTAATCTTTTCATGTTTCTTTAGTTTCGTTTGTCTTATACAGCCTGAATTCCCACTACAGTCAAATCTGGGTTATACTGAATGAAAGATTTATCCTTGCTAATTAACTCTCAAATTATACAGTAAACCACTGAATATTGTTGAAATTAACAGTTCTACTTAGGATTAAAATTTTTCATTTAATGAATTCTTTCTGGTCTTCTTAAGTTTGCTTTTTCCTCTAATTTACAATTCTATAGATGCTGCATTTCATGGTTTTTTTTGTATTTCTCATTCATCTGTGTTTTTATTTGTTGTTTAGTGTGCTAGCAAACCTTCCTTAGTACTTGCTTTCAGGGCAAGTCTTAGCACTTGGAAAAAGAGTGAAGGAGAGTCTGCTTTCCAGTCCTGGCCATTGTTTTCCCCTCAGTGCTCTCTATTCTGTTTGCATTGGGGAAGGTCAGTTTTTCCCCTCACCAGATGGTCTTCTGCATCACATGACATCTACATCACAGTTAAGGTGCAGACTACACATGTACCGAGTATCCAGGTAGCTGCCAGTTACATGAAAAAGCTTTGAGTACTAGTAACTTTAATTAATCATGTACTTGCATGTCTTCTAATTATGACCAGTTAGCTGAAACCCTTAGCCACGTTACAAACTAACAGCACCCGAGAGAGCACATTATGCCAAAGCATTTCTGATTTGCAAAAGAAACAAGCTTTCCAGGGTTATAATTAAATATTGGTGAAATATGTTTCTATCATCAACTAGCAACTAGTACACTGTCCATTAAACCAAAAAGGCACGCATTTAAATGAAAGACAGTCATACAGTTTATTTACATGGACACTGATACAGTTCAAATTAGTGTTGAAATGAGCTCTTTTAAAATGTTTCTGCTGAACAAACACAAACAGTTTTCCAGTAATACATACAACTGAGGCATAGTGAGGTTATTTTCCAGAAAGGAAAAACAGTTATTGACATCACTAACATATTTTCTGGAGTTTCTGACCACAAGTGTCTTTTATATCCTCTTATATTCTCTTATATAGGGATTTTTTTTTCTCAAAAAACTTTTACTGATATTAATAAAATAAGCCTGACATTTGTGTGTTACACATTCCAAAAATCTCTGAATACCCACATGTATATTACCTTTCCTCCGCTAAATTACTTGGACTATGTTAAAAGCATAAAATAGAGTAATTAAAGAAAATACAGATAATAAAGAAATGGAAATGCTCTTGTTACTTAAAATACCTGACTGGGGAACAGAAAGATTCGGGAAAACTTTGGGTGTTGCCTCTGCTGATATACATGATTAAGTGCCCTCCAATGGTGCATGAAAGTGAGCAGCTGATGATGTGAAATCCTACAGGCACCTCATGCCTTTTCATGGGAAGCTCTGTGAGGAGGAGTCAGGGAGCCTGGGGATTTAAGCCTTCTCCAGTTTCTCATGTTGTCTCTCACTGATGGGAAGAGGGGGTCTGTCGTGTTGGGAGCGGCTTCCCCAGGCCCTGCTGACCCAGTTGCTCCAGGAAAGATTAAGCCTGCGTTGTGCAATGGCTTTTCCCTGTGTTTGTCCTGAGACTTCTCCTTTGCCCCAGTTCCATACACTTTATCTTTTCTCCAGAGAGCCATTCCTTACTCATTCTGGGCCTGATCCCAGAAGCACTGGGATGACAAGAAATCACGGATGACAAGAATGCACTAATTTTAGTAACCTTGGGAACACTTTCTGTGGAATCAGAGATAATGAGCCCTCAAAATACCTAAAGAATATGATGAGAAAGCTATAGATGAAGTCCTATTCCACACTGAATTGAACAGGAATATTTATTGTTAGAGTGATTTACTTCAATAGTGTTAGGATTTAACTTTATATATTCTAAAGTATTTCTAGCAACCAATGAAATATTTTGGTGAACAGAAAACATTTTGATTACTTCACCATAAGACATTTTCAAATCTTTTGTGGATTTATAGTTTTGTCTTTATGCTCCTACAAGGAATTTACTAGAGAAAAAAATCTCTTTGCCACTTGGATGCGCTAGGATCCAGGCAGTGTATGATTTCAATAAGATGGTTTGTATTGCAATATATATAGTGGGATTTTGATAACTAAAAATCACAACAATGGTGTCCCGTTCCATTCTTCTCTCAAACAGGCACATTCACACACACACACACATATTTATTTATATGTTGTTTTTTTCAAATTTGTAACAAAAATGTTTTTATCATTTGTAGAACACTTAAAATGACTTTTTAAAGTATGAAGATCTCACTGAAGTTAAACTGGCTAGTAGAAATTGATTTTTGTTTTTGCTGTGGATGTTCCTATCTTGCCCAAGGAAGTGGGCAAAGTTCTGTACCCAACAAGCCACATCCTGAAGATTTCCCCTAGCAGAAAGTTGTACCTGATCTATTGGTGAGGCAGAAGACGGCAGTGATTTCCCATTAGTCCTTTTCACTGTGGAGGGTCAGGTGAAGCAACTTCCACGATGGTTTTCCAGTGCCTGTCAAAGCTGATATTCCCAGTCATGTTGTGCCTGTAGTGCAGCAAAGTGCTTACTACCATGCACACATGTGCCATCTGGGCTACTCATAAGCAAGATCTCCCAAAAGTCCCACTGCCTATACCATAGGGACTTCTTGTATTCCCTGGAGCTCAGGAATTCCTTGTGTTGGTGACCTTGCATTGAACTTGTATCTGGTTCATGGGTGGGAAGACTCTGGAATGACTCTATCCAGTAGGTTTTGGTGTAGAAGGCAGAGATAAAGGGTGATACTTTCACATCTGTTGTTGAGTAGATGGGCTGTTGTGTTCTGCACTGGTTGGAGCTGTGTGTAGTCTTCATTTCAATACTTCAAAACACTTCCAGTATTTCATTTGTCCATTTGTTGTAACTAAAAGAAAAGAACACATGTAAATGTTCAGTAAACACTTGGAAGTCATTCTGTGCTGGGCTAATCCATCCTAGTGGAATACCTGCCCACCAAGGTTTTATTATGTGGCAGCGGCAGATCTCACCTGGCCTTGCTAATGATACTGATCCCTCTTGAGTACCTGCCACTATAAACACCAATATTATCTTTTCCTATCTCTTTCTGCACTCCACAATGACACAGAAATGGGGTCCCAGAAACAAATAAAAAGGCCTTAGCATTTGGATTTGTGATTATCTTCCTTCTGACAGAAATATTTGATCTTATAGTCACAAAAGCAACTTCAAACATAGGACAGGTTAAGATGGGAGTGGTAACAAAAACCAGAGAAAAACATGTAAGAGGGTGTGAGCATATGTGCAGAGGAGAGCCACTCAGAATAATTTCTGTGGCATTTATCATTTCATGAGCCTTAACAAATTAATGCTCCCGCAGATTAGGAAGTATTCATGTATGCATGTGAGAAACAAGAAGGGAAAAAAATGGAAGAAAAAGACATAAATCTTAGTAAACTCCCAGAAGAACAAATCTTATAGTGTCATATTCACCAACCTCATCAGAGACAGGTGTATCTTCCCTAAAATGTGGCAGACTTTTATGTTCACTGAGGCTAGCTTTGACCCCAAATTCACAGAGCTATACCTTACATATAAAATATTACTCCAAAATAAAAGGGCTATACAGTTCAGTATTTATTTGTTAAGGAATAATGGAACTTAACAGGGAAGTAAATACTATTACAATGGGCATAAAAAGAATAACCTTATTGAAACTGTGAGCTGGTCCACTGCTTCCTAAGTTAAAGCCTTGTAACTGAAATAGCAAATGTTATTTCTGTATTCAGAGCCATTTATTATTAAATGGTTGGTGCTCATGGCTCAGGCTTTATCAATAAAGCAATATTTAATTAGATGAAGACCTATAACTAAGAGCCTTTGAGAGGGAAAACCTCCCTAACTATTCTGATCCTCAAATGCTGCTTGAGTGTCTGAACCCTACTTTGAACTTAACCACTTTTCAAAGTGGTGTGGAAGTCTGGTTAGCTGAGAGAACAGATCTGTCACGGACACTAGATTTGGTAAGAATATGCAGATTTCCCAAAATCCAATCACATCATGGGAAAATACAGTTTTGGACAAAAAGAGGAGAGGGAAGATGAAGACAGAGTTCCTGGTCAAACTGGGAAGACCCACTCCAGAGTTGTTCTTGGGCATATCTGTCTGATCAGTGGGAGAGTGAGGAAACACAGACTTGACTGTTTATCTCTCATAACCCAGAGAAATGCTCTTACCATAGACGTACTTCCCCTGCTGAAATGCTTTGAAAAGTTTTGGTTTCTTAGTGATATGAAAATGGAACATTTTTGTCATGTCAAAATATTTCACCGGTCAGACAGTTCACTCTTAGCTTAGTGCTGTTGTGCCTGTGTCTTATTCAAGCTTTGTCCATTAATATAATTCATCCTGAATAATGCACACAGAAAGAGCCAGAAAGCACTATCTGTAAAAAGGCAAGCAACATAACTGCTCTATCAAATGATCACTTTATTCCTTTACTGAACAGTATATAAATAAGCGCTAACTTCTCTATACTCATATACCATCTTTTGTCTTTAGATATGAAGCATTTTGTAAGCAGTAAGTTTAAACCAAGATGTCATTTAAGTACTTTTAAACTGTTCTTTAGAAAAAGGCTTAGGTGAACACTTATTTAAGTGCCTTCCTAATTAGAGGTTAATTATTGAAACCTCCTGACTTTCCTGTGAAGGGGTATTTTTCAGATGGAAAAATGAAAGCCAGACAAGTTTTCTTGCCAAAGACTGCACAGAGAGTTACAGATTTGAACACCTGTTGCCTCTCTCCAGACAATACTGTTTTCCTAAAAATCCATGCAGTCGTATATCAAGCATTTATACTGCATTCACAGGCTAACTGTTGAACCACAGACTTTGAAGTCAGGAAGTGTGCTAGACTACAAGGATACAAGCTGACAACTTCTGAAACATTCTCTAAACCTGCATACTATTTTATTGATGCCTTTTCTTTGCAATTCTCAGACCTTGTAAATCGCTCATGCCATCGACTCACCCCCGAAAAAAAAGAACAAAATAAAAACCAAAACGAAATAAAACAAACAAACAAACAAAAAACAAACCCAACATCAGAGAAAGGGAGAAGCATTTTATTTGACAGACAAGGTCAAGGATGTTTTTCGACTTTAATCCAGAACTCTGGCAGCCAAGGAAAGTCCAGATTCATGAACAAAAAAAATTACTCTTATGGTCAATTAATCTATTGCTTTAATTCCTGTCAGAGTGATTGCTCTGATCCCCAGGTGTTTTTACCTAGAGCCTGGTCTGCCTGTCTTAGTCTCTGCTGACAGTCTAACAAATTCCTTGTGGACAAATGCTCACTAATAGACATGTTAATGCCATGCGTCAGCCACACAGCAAAATATTGTTAGGTTAATTAAACACCTACATATTAACTGTGTCTAAGGGCTAATGCCACAATTCTGTAAATATAGCTGGGTCTTCTTGTGGCTGTGTATGAAGAAAATTATCTCTTAAAAAAATATTTTCTTAAAAATATTTAAATTCAAGCTCTACTTCTGTCTTTGACAGTAGCAGCCTTTCTGAATAAATCAGGAAAAACTGCAGTAAATTTATGGGCACATTTATCAAAACCTAGCAACACCACACTACTAATTTGGGATTCAGCACTTTACCAAATGTGCTAGAAAGTAGCAGCAGGAGATGTTCCTGCTACAGGAACTAACTACAGTTTGTGAATGAATTCAGCGCTCGGGGAAGTGAATGAGCCAAGAATAGCCTGGGCAGAGGGAGATGGGTGGTTCCTCACCCAGCTTTCCTCTTCTCCACAAGACAACTGTTTCTGAAAGTTGGACCCATGAATTTTGAGGGTTGGTTCCATAAATGAGTAATTTTATGAGAAAAAATTACTTAAAAAATAGAGTCTGAAATGGTTAGCCTTGAAGAAATATTTTCTTTATTCAAATATATTTCATTAAGTAATATCCAGCAGAATATCTAGGGCCCAAAAAATCCTGGATCTGCCTTCTTACACAGTTTAAGTCATCTTTTTGATTTTGTCCTTTCCTCAGCATCAGAGACAGCAAACTAATCTTTATCACTCACTGGCACAGTTCCTGGCTCTGTTCTCTCCAAGCTGCTCACCAAGCTTCTTCATCTTTGCAGTGCTGTAGCACTTGTGTTCAGCATTTGCTTACATTTCCACTTTTTCTCTCAAGCCCCCTTCTTTCAAAGGACAGTTTCTTTTCCACTGGTTCTGTACGTTATCTTAAACCTGCTTTTTCATGTTACCCTGACTGTGGACTGGGTTTTTAATTTGTTTGTTTGTTTGTTTGGGGGTTGTTTGTTTTGCTTGTTTGTTTTGGAATTTTGTTATGTTTTGCTTCTTTCTCAATATAGATATGCTGAAAGGTTACAAATAGTAATAACATTTTTTTAAAATCACCTTTTTAAAAAGATTTCTTTCTTTTTAAGTTTGCAGAAGATCTATTTGAATACGGTCTTCAGCAGAGTCAACCAAGGCTTTCTGCTTTTCATTTTTATCTTCCGTGTTTTTCTTTCTTGTTTCTTTCTACTCATTCTCACTTCAGCTTCAAAACAGATGAAAAAAATGTAGATTTAATCCATACATATAAATTAAAAGAAAAAAAAAGAGGGAGTATCTTTTCTTGAAAATGCTTCTACTTATGCAGATATTTAGCTGATATTGAACCAGAGATAGTTACCACAGAGTGACAAAGTGTTTTCCTTCCTTCCCAAGAGTCCTGTTAATCAAACCCTCAACTTGCATTAACTGGTACAGTTCTGTTGACTTAAAGGCAATGCACTGATTTACCACAGCTGAAATATCTCCAGAAAACATTACCCTGTTTTGGTTATGTTCTTTGCATTTTCTAGGAGGCATATAACATCAACAAATCTATAAAAATTGAATTGTGTGAATTGTCACACAATAAAGAAGCATGGCAATAGATCTATTTCACACCTGTGCACTGAAGTGTCATTCTTCTGCAGTGTAGATGGGGCCAACATGTTTGTCACCGACACGTAGAGAAAAGCTCTTGTGCTGACAGAAA
This sequence comes from Lepidothrix coronata, assembly GCF_001604755.1. Classification (NCBI taxonomy): domain Eukaryota; kingdom Metazoa; phylum Chordata; class Aves; order Passeriformes; family Pipridae; genus Lepidothrix; species Lepidothrix coronata. The sequence continues at coordinate 4,826,625 of NW_016690246.1, read as the reverse complement.
AGATCTTGTGCTGACAGAGTAGTTATACAAGAATAATAATTCAGGGCTGAGGAATCTATCAGGAAAGAGGCATGGAGAAGTTGTTCTGCTGAGCAGCTATGTACATAAATCCACGTGTATTTGTGCTGTTGGATCACCACCTCATTTACTTTCTTGAAATTGTGTATGGAGTACGTTTAAATTCTTATGCGGGAATCCAAAGTTGTACCTTTAATTTTCACCACCTTCTTAGCTCTGCTTCCCTGTCTCTTATAAACAAATATATCAGGGGTTTTACCTCACTTAGCTTTAGCCTTCTAACAGTTAAGCATCTCTTTTAAGCTAACTGATCACATCCCCTCCAAGGCTGATGTGAAGAGCTTCATTCCACCCAAAGGTACTTAGCTCTTCCATATATATTTCCACAGTTTACACACAGAAGCTAGAAAAGCTTGCACATTAAGACTATAAATAGCTGATACTGAGTGAGAATGTTCTCACAATTTGTGACTGTATCTTATATAGCACAGTAGGGCTGTAGTTGTAGTACAGAGTCAAGTATTTTAAGAATAAAAAGGAAACATCACAAATTATAAATAGGATGTTTATGCAATCCACAGATATGTAATACATTTTCATGGGTACAGACATGTTAATATATATGCACCTGAAAATTACAGGAATTGTTATTACTGTCCGTCTATTAACCATTTCATTGAATGGTTCTTTCATTTTAATGGCCTGATTTCTGTTTATTTTTTCAGTTTCCCAGTGAATGAAGCACAGCCTCATCCCAGGCACTTCATGATCCCACTCAAATCCCATCTAAAAATTGAATTTATTTGTAACTCCATAGGCAGTAGAAAACACAATCTGAGATCACTGAGTTAAAATTGATTGACATTGGTTGAATTTTATTCTTTTCCTGAATCCAAACTTCTGTACTTCTACTTTTTTAATGTACTTAATTGGATGTAATTTTTTCATTTGTTTAATTTCATACAGTATTTTCAGTACTTTATAAATATACCAGTCATAGTGATGGACATGCTTATTTACAAAGAAAAGGTGTTAAGTCAGGTTTAAATACCAATGTTTTATATGTAATAGGATTAATTTCCATTATAGTCTGAAGCTATTTTTCAGCAGTCAGCTACAAAAGGCAAAAGTTCCTTATTCCTGTAGATCCAGCCAGGTAGATGTAACACTGGTAGTCCCAGCCTTGAGAAACTGGCTGTATAGCACCTGTTGAGAGGGCTAAATGTGTCCAGTGGAGCTAGGTAAGCACAGCAAGGATAAGACAATGAAGAGGCACCAGACTGGTGTACAAATCATCCTTACTTTGCAGTACTAAGAACACTTTTCCATATTTTTGAAAGTCTAGAAGCCTGAACTGCTGAGTAGCTGTAAATCCAGGGAGTCCCTAGACAAAATTATAAGATTACTTTCTATGGAAAGAGGTAAAGTGCCACATATAAGGATAAAAAAAAAATATCTGAATGAGTATTGTAAAAGGTGTCAGTTCATAGAAAAAGATATTGGATCTTCGGAAAGATTTTTGGTCATTAAATGTGATCTTAAGTCAATGTTGCCCTACTTTTGCAAAAAAGTGAAAATTGTTCTAGGTTAGGTAATCATCCAGTCATGTAAAATAATCTTTCTACTCCACTGAATATTTATAAGATCTCAACTGGATTACAGTATATGGGTTTGGGTGCAACAGCTCCGAAACAATGAAAACTAATTGAGGAAAAGCTACTAAAGATCTGAAAGCTGCAATAAATGATAGAAGAGTTAGCACTGTTTGTTGCACAGAGCAAAGAAAATGGAATGTGAAAACAGTTTTCCAGTTCATTTACGGCAAAGTGTGCTCCCTGTAGTGTCCATTAGAGGACAAGAAATGGTGGCTTGCATTTCAAAGTACGGAAATCACAGGGAAGGAGCTTTAATGAAAAGGATCAAGAGATGCAGGAATTGATTGCTGGGCAAGAAAATGAAGTCTCTGGGACTGAAGTTCTTTTAAAACAGGTTCAAAAGACATTTCTTATGAATGAGACAGTTTAGATGCTTCTGTCTTGAGGAATGGCTCTTGTGGTCTATCCAGCCCCCTCCACAGGGAATTCCATAAATACATGCTGAAGGTGTACTCAGTCATCAAAAGCAACATGGTCAGCATATATCTCAAACCCTGCCCAACATCAGTGGAAGTAATGTTCATGCAAAGAAGTCAGAGCTTTATGTCAAAATGAAAATGGAATCAAGATAAAAATACCCTGAAATATCTTCCCCATTTATCTTTGCTCCTTTGCCCTCAGTATGGATGGGAGGGCTGGAGCTGCTCCTCTGCTCCCAATGCGGATGGAAGGGCTGGATCTGTTGATTCCACTGATTGCTGCCAAACTCTGCCACTCTGCATCTCCTCTGATTTCTGCCTTCACTTCAACATTTACTGAGTAACGCTGTGGGCAGTCTCACTAAACCCCAGTTCTACCCAAGCCCCTTTTTGTTTCTGTACAGAAGCGTCAGCTGCAGACTGTCTTACACTGGTGCAGGGAGCAGTGCCAAGGATGGCAGAGGATATACAACAAGGTGGCTGGCCTTTACTGATAATGAAGAATACAGTGTGCTTTTGTGGAATTACTATCATACAAGGTAAACTGCTCTTACAGATTTTTTAGAAGCTATACCTAAAAAACCCCCACAAACTCTGTGTTTAGCCTCAGTAAATACTTTTTATTTTAAAGGCTATAGTTGATAATGTGGCATGTATCTCTAATTGGAGAGTACAAAAAAAAGGCCTGCTCTTCTGAGTTTTAGTTTGTTTTTGGTTTTTTTTATTGTGGATGTTAGTGTCCCATTTAATCACTACAGAGGTATGAATAAAGTAATAGCATTTAATTTGTTTGGACTTAATTTTTGACATGTAGAAAAAAACCCATCAATTCCTACCTCCTTTGAATGAGATATAATAAAACAAGAGAAGTTTGGAAAAAATTACTTTACCTAATGAAATAAATGATCTGATAAATATAATTGCCTAGAGAGGAACATAAAATATCCTTGAATTGTTTTGAGTAGTAGCAAGCACAAATTTATTCCTTATGACCTAGTACCTTTGTCCAGAAGCAAAAGCCACTAAAAGCTTTCACATCTTTTAAGTCATACAAAATCAGTACACGTGAGGGATTTTGGCCATATGGGAGGGAATATACTTCAGGAAAGCTTTCATTACAGGCAATAGTTTCATTCATAGAAACAATGCCATCATACAGAGATATCACTTATTATCAGTCTTTGAGCCTAACCTTGCCTTTCCTGAAACTACTGTTGACTCCAAGCTGTGGCTCTGTACTTTTTAATACTCAAAGCAGACTTTCTATCATGGGTGTCTTCCATGTAGAATAACACATAATAGGAAAAAAAATTCTGTACTTAATCTTCATCTGTGGCTGCATACAAAGCTAAACACAGCCCTGGCTGAGTGCATGTGATGCATTTGATGTTAGGGATGCTGGATGGATAAGGAATGTGACTGACAAGGCCTTAAAAAAGATTTGTTACATTGTATTTTAAGCTTAAAAAACTTCCATACACAAATATAATTCATTCTTAATGTTAAGATTGCTAATATTTTTTTCAACAGCAAGTGGAACTGAGGAATGATATAAAACATACATGATCACAGAACAAAAACATTCATTGCTAATTAACTTCACTGGACCTGTCATGATGAACTTGTGAGAATCAGGGAAGTTTCTATCAGTATTTTGAGAAATATCTCAGGTCTGCTTCAGTCATAATAGACTCAGTTCTTCAGACATGGGATAGAACGCTCTCTCTGAGTGGATGAAACCGGTTTCTCATCTGCATGTGACACATAAGTTCAAGATGTTCTTCATTTTCCTTCTCCTTATTTTCTTAGAAAAATGGAAAATGTTACTATGAAGCTAGTGAAATGAAGGGTCTAATTGCAATGAATCAGAAATAAATGTATTTAAAGTACCTGTCTCATAACTGGTTTGACGTGTGGTGCTTGAAGATAACTGGTCTGCATTTCTCAGTAAAATGTTCTGCCGTCCTGCTTCTGCCATGCAGGACCCTCAGCATCCACAGGATGTGCTGTGATACAGAGAAAGCAGGACAGCTGAAGTTATCCAGAAAAAAGGATTCAGCTGAAGAAGCTGAACTGACTCCTACACCCTTCTTTATTAGAATTACGGTGTGAATAGGCATTAGGAAGGTATGACATCAGGCAGCTTGGGGCGGTTTTAGATCTTGCTGTTTTCAAAGTGTGCCAGGGAGCAGTTGGGAATTCTTTTCACAGACAGTAGCCCAACAGTATCTTTTGTTTTGGCCCTTCTGCCAGCATCTTGTATCCTTAGGGCTTGTCTGTGTGCAAAAGGGATAGTTGTACTGCTAGAGCTAATGCCATCCCTCCTCCCTTGAGTGAGGAAACAACTCATACAAGAGCAGGAGCTACTTTGCCAGGACCATTCTCAGGATAAGCTGCACAAAGAAACTGGTTACTTTTTAAATGGAATCTGTTTGGGGTTTTTTTGCATATTTATGTTGGTTAAAGCCCTGAGATTTCTCTGCTCTTAATAGACTTAGTTATGTCTGCAAAGATTGAAAAGGTAGGTCTGCCTTGGGAGTGTAATTCAATGGCTAATTCAACAATAGCAAGAAAAATTATATGGGCCTGTTTCTTCTGCTTAACACCTAAATTTTCTCAGCTAAAATACTATTTTATCAACGAGGAGTCCCAGAAACATTCTGAAATGGGATTATTCCTTGATTCTAGATAATCTGTAGCCACACTTCCTTTTTTTTTTTCAAGATATTATTGAATATTGATGTGGATCACCAAAGGTATATGAAAAACTTCCTTGACCCTCAGGGTTGAAATGGCTTCTTTCACCTATTCTAGCCAGCATAATTATGTTAATTACGTGCACTTTTAGGAATGTTTTACATGACCTTTGGAAAGTCAAATAGGTTCAGAGCATTGATTTCAGGGGAGGTCAGATGCAGAATTACTTTAAGTATAAGCCTCTGCTGTACTACCACCAACACCATGAACTGACATAAAACTCCTTTGGTGCATGATGTACTCCTTTTGTGCATGATGTACTCCAGCACCTGAGTGCACTCCATTCACTGATCTGCTCCTTCCCCTCCTGCCCAAAAGCCCTCTCTTCCCTTTATTTTAGGTAAGAGTTTCTACAACTGTATAGTGAACTGGAGCAGGAAAATCATTAGCGTAAAACTAACTTGCCAGAAAAGGGGTTAATTTAAACCTGAATTAAATCCTTGACAGAACTGACTGTGTGGCCTCACAGCACTAAATGTGGCAGTGACAGGTGGGGAATAAGGACCCTGTGAGATGTCTTCTTCTGACAGAGGTCCTTGCTTATGTCTGCCTGGTGCTCTGGGAGCTCCAGTGTAGGCGTGCAGATGCCACAGTTTCTCTTCCACAATATGGGGAAACCAACTCTTTCTCATATCTCATTGATTCTGTGAAAAGGAAATTTTACAGATTCTGTGATCTTCCATTTTAACAGCTATTATAACATATGTGTTCCATAGGTAAATGAAAATGGTAAGTCCAACAGTAAAACAAAAATACATCTTCAGAAATACAATCGGAATGGATCTATTGAATTTCAATCCTTTCACTTACTTTAACATTGGCTCTGGCACCCTATGCCTGATCCTGTGTCATGCACAGACACCTCAGGATTCTCAGTGTGTGTGCAAAGCCCTCGGACCTGAATAGGAGAATTCATGATTTTATGTATTCATTGAACCAGTTTGTATAACTCCATTGGCAAAAACGCTGATTGTGGTGGTTACTTATGAGAATAATTCAAAATTATGCTGAAACAAACTAATATTGATTTTATGAGAAGAAAAATGTGTCTTGTAGAACATTTACTTTTCAGAAACACCTGAATCTTTGTGAAGTCTAATGTAAAACACCCTTTGGGCAATTGGACAGTCACTGCTTATACGTATCGATGAGAGGCTTCTGTAGCTACATTCTGTAAAGTAGGTCCTCCAAAACTGATATGGTAAAAAATGCTGCTTTTTAATATCTTAATTGATTTTGGAATGGTTCTCAAGAGATGCTGTAAATATGCATTTTAGTTAAGCATATATCGGGCTAATATTGAGTTACTCATAAATTAAATGTGTGATTATGAGAAAATATACTATTTTTCATTAGGCACAGAGAGAGCACAGGTTTAAAACCAAAGGACTCAGTGGATCCCTAAATTCTCTGAGGCTATCCCGTCAGTAATGAAGCCAGCTGTTCCACCCTGCTGGTCAAGATCCCAGAGGGTGGAATATGGTTTGCCTCATGCATCAGGCATTTGAAAGAGCATTTAACAGCAGTTACCAAGCTGCTCACCTTTTCAGTGATAATAGAATTATTCTTAAAAACTGCTTCATGACAGTCTTTCACAATTAGAGTCAGTCAGTAGATAATTAAAGCTTTCTAAAATGCATATACCCATATAATGCAAATTTTAGTGATCTATTTTACCTGAAGATCAAGAACATGAAATTGGCTTTTTTCTTAACAGCAGTGAAGGTTATTTGCAGTTTTGGAGAAAGCAGTAGCCATGATATCGGTTCTGACGGGAAAATTATAAAGAACTTGAAATATTTCAGTTCATGATGAAACGTTACTCTCAGAACTGCATTGTAGTTGGGTCTCCCTTGTGTTGGGGAAAAAAGACGTGTTTTCTAAAAATACATAATTTCTTGAGTGAATGACAAGATCAACTGAGGAAAGCCTTTGTTTCTCAGCAGTAAGAAAAGTACTAAAAATGTTCTGAAACGAAAGAAATCAGAACTACTTTTTGTGTAGCTCTAAATTCATGGTCTATCAAGATGTGGTTTCCTCCCTGATTTCAGTCTATAGTGAGTCAGATTCATAGAAATATCAAGTATTCATTTTCTGTAAAATCAAGCCAACTGAAGCCACACCAATAGGAATTAGGGAAAAGTCTTCCTGTTAAACATATTGTCAGACATCTGACAGTAACTGACGGATGAATTAATTGCATTATAATGCAGATTACATATTTTATTAATAATCTCGGAATCTACTGAAGCGGTGGTGTAATAACAGAACAGATGCTCAAAGATGCTCTTTATTCTGTAATATAGGAAAGAAATGCAGCTGTAGGTACATCTGAAGCAAACTTCCATTTCATGTAGTTAATCAGTAAACCTTCATTACATATCAGCCAAAAGCATTGCAAAGACTGCCATTTACCTGAAAAAGCTTTGGATACACCATTTTTATGTAGTAGAATTTCACTTCTGATTAAGTCTTTGCTGTCATCTTCAGTGCCTAGAGCTGAATTTTCAGAAAACCTTCAGATGGTTGGAGGAAGGAGTAATGCTAAATGGTGAAACCCAAAAAGAAAAATAGGGAATGGATCCACCATCTTGCTCAGGAAGAGGTTGAACTAAACCAGGTAACAGTTTTCCTTTCTATGGGAAACAACCATTTGAGCAAGTTTGGATAGTGAAGAAATATCTAATGAGTACGAATTTTGTGTCCATGAGGGGACATCTAACAAAAAGCGTTTGGCTGGTGACTTAGTGATGCAGACATATAAAACA